>NC_137815.1:74875936-74888436 GCF_963921795.1 Nannobrachium achirus | reverse complement strand
GTTTCAGCTCTCTCTCGGTGGAGCATGGAAATGACCGCATGGATCATGTTTTTCCCGCATGACAGAACCGTGTGCTCGTGCAGCGGGCGTGGAGGAACCCCAGAACAGGTAATTATTATATATAAAAAAGCCTTGGCAGTGAATTGTTTTGGCGAGGCGATGGCAGGCCTTGTGTTTTTAACTACTTGAACCCTAGTGTCCATATTCTGAGAAATGTAGCTCACAGCGCGAGGCGTTGTGAGCTTGTAGATCTACATGTTTTTGGTAAAGACCTTTGGTGCATTGGGGAAAAAGAGCAGATTAAGTACAGAGTGAAAGGTCAAGTTTAAAGTGGTTAAATATCTGAAAACACAAATGGACATGAATCCAAAATACACTGATGATTGTGCTGTCAAACAATGAAACTATATGGAATCTATAAGGTTGTGGGGGTCCCTGCTTCATCTCTCTCTCAACTAAGGGGTCCTTGGCCTGGAAACTTTGAAGACCCTTGCCCCCTGTGTTGAAGACCCCTGGTGTAGAGGACAGGCTATAGTTCTGTAGAGATGTCATTGTTTGGTGTTGTGTCCTGCATGGAGAAGGAGACTCTAACATCCACTCAGAGACAGCGTGTTGAGTAGAGATGTCATTGTTTGGTGTTGTGTCCTGCAGAGAGAAGGAGACTCTAACATCCACTCAGAGACAGCGTGTTGAGCTTGTATCTCCTCCTCCCTGCTGTGCTGCCCCCCCCCCACCCCCATGGAGCAGCACACAGTATTGATTTGCATTTATTGCTTTAGTGTACAATGGAGACCACTGACGTCCACCATTTTGCTGTTGCTGATGGTGTTGTTTTGGTGACTTGTTTATGCCTGATGCTCAATTAACTCACACTGTACACTCACACTGTACACTCACACTGTACACTGTACACTCACACTGTACACTCACACTGTACACTCACACTGTACACTGTACACTCACACTGTACACTCACACTGTACACTCACACTGTACACTGTACACTGTACACTCACACTGTACACTCACACTGTACACTGTACACTGTACACTGTACACTGTACACTGTACACTCACACAGTACAATCACACTGTACACTCACACTGTACACTGTACACTCACACTGTACACTCACACTGTACACTGTACACTCACACTGTACACTCACACAGTACAATCACACTGTACACTCACACTGTACACTGTACACTCACACTGTACACTCACACAGTACACTCACACTGTACACTGTACACTGTACACTGTACACTGTACACACACACTGTACACTGTACACTGTACACTGTACACTGTACACTCACACTGTACACTGTACACTCACACTGTACACTGTACACTGTACACTCACACAGTACACTCACACTGTACACTGTACACTGTACACTCACACAGTACACTCACACAGTACACTCACACTGTACACTGTACACTGTACACTGTACACTGTACACTCACACTGTACACTCACACTGTACACTGTACACTCACACTGTACACTCACACTGTACACTGTACACTCACACTGTACACTCACACTGTACACTCACACTGTACACTGTACACTCACACTGTACACTCACACTGTACACTCACACTGTACACTGTACACTCACACTGTACACTCACACAGTACACTCACACTGTACACTGTACACTCACACTGTACACTGTACACTCACACTGTACACTGTACACTGTACACTCACACAGTACACTCACACTGTACACTGTACACTGTACACTCACACTGTACACTGTACACTCACACAGTACACTCACACAGTACACTCACACTGTACACTGTACACTGTACACTGTACACTGTACACTCACACTGTACACTCACACTGTACACTGTACACTCACACTGTACACTCACACTGTACACTCACACTGTACACTGTACACTCACACTGTACACTCACACTGTACACTCACACTGTACACTGTACACTGTACACTCACACTGTACACTCACACTGTACACTCACACAGTACAATCACACTGTACACTCACACTGTACACTGTACACTGTGTACACTCACACTGTACACTGTACACTCACACTGTACACTCACACTGTACACTGTTCACTCACACTGTACACTCACACTGTACACTCACACAGTACAATCACACTGTACACTCACACTGTACACTGTACACTGTACACTGTACACTGTACACTGTACACTCACACTGTACACAGTACACTCACACTGTACACTCACACAGTACAATCACACTGTACACTCACACAGTACACTCACACTGTACACTCACACTGTACACAGTACACTCACACTGTACACTCACACTGTACACAGTACAATCACACTGTACACTCACACTGTACACTGTACACTGTACACTGTACACTCACACTGTACACAGTACACTCACACTGTACACTCACACTGTACACTCACACAGTACACTCACACTGTACACTCACACTGTACACTGTACACTCACACTGTACACTCACACAGTACACTCACACTGTACACTGTACACTGTACACTCACACTGTACACTGTACACTGTACACTGTACACTGTACACTGTACACTCACACTGTACACTGTACACTCACACTGTACACTGTACACTCACACTGTACACTCACACTGTACACTGTACACTGTACACTCACACAGTACACTCACACTGTACACTGTACACTGTACACACACAGTACACTCACACTGTACACTGTACACTGTACACTCACACTGTAATCTGGACTCTGCTGGGTCGTTGTGAGAAAGGTGTTAATCTGGTCTCTGCTGGGTCGTTGTGAGAAAGGTGTTAATCTGGTCTCTGCTGGGTCGTTGTGAGAAAGGTGTTAATCTGGTCTCTGGACTCTGCTGGGTCGCTGTGAGAAAGGTGTTAATCTGGTCTCTGGACTCTGCTGGGTCGTTGTGAGAAAGGTGTTAATCTGGTCTCTGGACTCTGCTGGGTCGTTGTAAGAAAGGTGTTAATCTGGTCTCTGCTGGGTCGCTGTGAGAAAGGTGTTAATCTGGACTCTGGACTCTGCTGGGTCACTGTGAGAAAGGTGTTAATCTGGTCTCTGCTGGGTCGTTGTGAGAAAGGTGTTAATCTGGACTCTGCTGGGTCGTTGTGAGAAAGGTGTTAATCTGGACTCTGGACTCTGCTGGGTCGCTGTGAGAAAGGTGTTAATCTGGACTCTGCTGGGTCGTTGTGAGAAAGGTGTTAATCTGGTCTCTGCTGGGTCGTTGTGAGAAAGGTGTTAATCTGGTCTCTGGACTCTGCTGGGTCGCTGTGAGAAAGGTGTTAATCTGGTCTCTGGACTCTGCTGGGTCGTTGTGAGAAAGGTGTTAATCTGGTCTCTGGACTCTGCTGGGTCGTTGTAAGAAAGGTGTTAATCTGGTCTCTGCTGGGTCGCTGTGAGAAAGGTGTTAATCTGGACTCTGGACTCTGCTGGGTCACTGTGAGAAAGGTGTTAATCTGGTCTCTGCTGGGTCGTTGTGAGAAAGGTGTTAATCTGGACTCTGCTGGGTCGTTGTGAGAAAGGTGTTAATCTGGACTCTGGACTCTGCTGGGTCGCTGTGAGAAAGGTGTTAATCTGGACTCTGCTGGGTCGTTGTGAGAAAGGTGTTAATCTGGTCTCTGCTGGGTCGTTGTGAGAAAGGTGTTAATCTGGACTCTGGACTCTGCTGGGTCGTTGTGAGAAAGGTGTTAATCTGGACTCTGCTGGGTCGTTGTGAGAAAGGTGTTAATCTGGACTCTGGTCTCTGCTGGGTCGCTGTGAGAAAGGTTCAAGACTATAGATTATCAATCTAATGATCAATTCTTTTTAACCAAAATCAGACTACAGGAGTCCTGACGTCTCTCGTGACGGGTTAGGGTTAGGGTTAACCCTAACCCTAACCCACGTCATATTATTATAAGAATTGTGGTCCAAAACTAAACAAACTGTTGTGGCGATATTGTCAGGGAGGTGGCGCTATATCGTTTATGATAATGGTTCTCAAAGTGGGTTTCAGGGACTCTCTAGGTTCCTTTATTGGGGTCTAAATTGACCCTTACAAGTATGTGACTTTGACAGTGTACAAATGGAACCAAATGGACCCTAACGGGTCCATTTGGTTCCATTTGTACACTGTACAAATGGTACGCTTGGTCAAGCTTCACAAATTGTCATGTGAAGTTTGACCAATCCTCAATTCTGCATGCACGGGACAAAGCCACTCCTTGGAAGCGGCTTTCACCGCTTCAAATACCCAAGTGTTGAGAACTATGGCTCATATCAAGATGTTACCCATGAGTCACAAACAAGTCAAGGTTCTTTGGTAAAAAGCATTTGAGTCGCTGTACATGTGATGTCTACTCCATCAAAGGGAATTATCAGATTTATGCCCCATGCAGTAGCAGGCCTTACCCTGCAAATGTACGCACACGCAATTAGCATCATTACATCATTTTCCACGGAGACTTGGTTCTCCACAACACCAGAATTACAGTCCATCTGGTTCTGGCATTACAGCAAAAAACCTTGTTTCAACCCCCAGCCCCCGTCTCCCCCCTTCTCCCCCACACCGTACTTCAAACAGTGAGCACTTCAGCAACACAAAGTACCCTGTGAAATTTCACCCTGGGATTTCTGTACAGAAAAAAAAAGCAGAAAAAAAAGCATTGTGGTGGAGGCACAGCATGCTCAAAAACTACCCACCAGGCACAGGCACTGTAGAGTGGTTGGGAATGAGTCTCCACGGCTCGCTGGGCTACGAGTTGGCCCTGCTGAAACAGCACAGATAGAGGGGAGAAAGGAGGCGCGAGACAAAGAACGGAGAGAGAGAGAGAGAGAGAGGGAGAGAGAGAGAGAGAGAGAGAGAGAGAGAGAGAGAGAGAGAGAGAGAGAGAGAGAGAGAGAGAGAGAGAGAGAGAGAGAGAGCGGGGGAGAGAGAGAGGGGGAGAGAGAGAGAGAGAGAGAGAGAGAGAGAGAGAGAGAGAGAGAGAGGGGGGGAGGAGAGAGAGAGAGAGAGAGAGAGAGAGAGACAGAGAGAGAGAGAGAGAGAGAGAGAGAGAGAGAGGAGAGAGAGAGAGAGAGAGAGAGAGAGAGAGAGACAGAGAGAGAGAGAGAGAGAGAGAGAGACAGAGAGAGAGAGAGAGAGAGACAGAGAGACAGAGAGGGAGAGAGAGAGAGAGAGAGAGAGAGATAGAGAGAGAGGGAGAGAGAGAGAGAGAGAGAGAGAGAGAGAGAGAGAGAGAGGGAGAGAGAGAGAGGGAGAGAGAGAGAGCACAAGCACAAAATAATAATGCGTTCCCAGTCTAAATGGGTTAAACCCCCCTCCCCTATGAAGAACATTCATGGGGGGCCCCGCAGTGAATCCTTGCACCCAGGTTAAACCCCCCTCCCCTATGAAGAACATTCATGGGGGGCCCAGCATTTAGTGCGACACCCCTGGATGTGGTGTGTCCTGCAAACGAGGAAGAGAGTGATGAAGATGAAGACCTCCACAGTCAGCAGACGAGAGAGCTTTTCTCCAGCATGCTAGAGTTATATAATATTTAAAAGGCGTTGGCCTATATAGAGCTGTACTCTTTCACTGAGTTATATTCTCAGTCCTGAACGGCATAGTCCTGAGTGGTAAATTGTCTCCTGAGTTAGATCGAGTGTAATTTCAGATAAGAATATTGGGTGGCAAAAAATAACCACTTAAATGTATTAACTGTGTTTGGAATAACGTATTACACTGATGCGGCTTCTACTTATGATTGCCCTGTTCTTACTTACGTAAACTGTATACCAGGGTTCCCAATTAGTTTTCCCCAAGGGCCGAATTATGTCTATGGTACCAAGCCAAGGGCCACAACATTGCAGGGGGCGACGGTGGCATTCCCGCTACTCCAGCGACAGTTCGGATATCGTCATTGTCGGGTGAAAATCTTGTATGTCCAAAACCGTTCGTTTTGCATTTATCATTTGTGTGCTTGTAGATCTGCTGTTTTCACTACTTTTGTGCAACAGTCTTGTTTGATGAAGCAGAGCTTTACCTTGCGAAAGAACGTACACATTTTGAGATACGGGTTTTCCACCCGACAATGACGATATACTAGTGTTGTTGCTGCTCTTATACCACCATTATTACTGGGGTTGGTGGG
Organism: Nannobrachium achirus; assembly: GCF_963921795.1. Taxonomy (NCBI): domain Eukaryota; kingdom Metazoa; phylum Chordata; class Actinopteri; order Myctophiformes; family Myctophidae; genus Nannobrachium; species Nannobrachium achirus. Next base: position 74,882,284 of record NC_137815.1, on the reverse strand, counting down.
GGCCAGACAGTAACTCCCCGTGGGCCGCAAATGGCCCGCGGGCCGCCTATTGGGGAACCCTGCTATATACCATCTGGTTTCTGATTATTAAAAGTGTGGCATGTGCTGTCTCCGTTGTAGAAAGCACGGCACACACCGTGCTGGAAAGGCTGCTTAGACACTGCAAGCTGAAAGCTCCTGTACGCAGATGACACAGTATGAAATGCTAATCATATATAGTATACTGTACAGGATGATGATGTATTTGCCTGGCTACAATCACTGCCCCCACAATCACTGGAAGGTCTCTTCTCTTCTCTTCTCTTCTCTTCTCTTCTCTTCTCTTCTCTTCTCTTCTCTTCTATATATCTGTCAGAAACATATGGAGTTTTTGGTTGCTAAATAATGATGTGCTTTTCAGCATTTCATGGGCCTCTTTTCATCATCTTCCAGTCCAAGTGACTTTCATACCAGCGTATTCAGCCCTCTTTGTGTGGTCTTACGTTCAGACGCACCATTTCAGAAGAAATGGGATGAGGTGGAAAGCTCGCTTGATAGATGCTTGATAGATGCATTATTTTTGCTATAAAAAAAGGTTGTAAATGACCTAATGGCTTGCCCCAAAATATGTAACTAGTGCTGGTGGAAAGGTCCATATGTCGCCGTTTTGTGCTGAATGTGCTGAATGAAAACACATATCTATAACGTGTCACATGTACAATACATGGACGAAGTGCTGAATGAAAACACATATCTATAACGTGTCACATGTACAATACATGGACGAGGTTGGGGTGCACTCAGCGCCGATCCAAAATCTGATTCATCTGCGAAAAACCTTGGGGACTTTATGAGTAAAACAATAAAAGGTTACATTTAAATGCTAGTGGGTTTTATTGATTGATTGATTGATTGATTGATTGAGTGATCTCTACCATGGCAATTGCCATCAACAGGGACCCCAAATGACACCCTTCCCTGCGTTCATTTGTGAAATGCATTTTGCGTCGTCGCACACCAAATACCGGGTGCGGTGTAAACCTTTTTACGAATACCACACTGCATTTGGCAAATGAAAGTGCTTCTGATTTTGTCAGATTCTACCACCCAGACACAGACAGACATCAGAATCAGTCAGCCCAGATAGACGGTAAACCCACCACACCCCTGCTAACAGGCAAATAGTGTCTCTGACTCCAACTGTTCGCTGATGACTCTGTGATGTTGGCTTTGAGATTTGAGCAAAGGCACTGCAAAGTGCTACTTTACCAAGAGCACGGGGGAGACGGGGGAGTGTTTGAGGGAGAGAGAGTGCGTTGGAGGCATCTGTGGGCTGCGTCTTATGTTTATTTCATGATGTGTGCGCTCTCTCTTCACTCTATTTTTAAGCCTTTGGCTTCTACTCTGGCTTGCCACTACAGAACAGGCTACACAACACACCATATTATCATAGTTTATCGTGTCAGTTTCCACGTTGAAATTGTCATTCAATCTGCACATATCTGAACTTTGGGAGATATTTTTATGCTGATCTTTAGATTTGCCTTGAAGGGGAGAGTGAGGAGATTGTGACGGTACAATAGCCGGTAATCCGAAACGTTCAAAACAATGGCAGTCATTCTGCATGATTGTTTACTACGGTGGACTAATTGGGAAACATGCGTTGTTACCAAAAGGGGTGTGCGATTGTTTCATCAATTATCGTGTCACATGACACCCCTGGTGTGGTGTCACTTCCCAACTGGCTCATCGCCAGCCTCCGGAGACATGATGACAGAATGTATTGACAAACATGGAATTGGACCTGAGGGTTAGGGTTAGGGTTAGGGTTAGTAACTACTAATACCATGGAATTGGACCTGAGGGTTAGGGTTAGGGTTAGTAACTACTAATACCATGGAACTGGACCTGAGGGTTAGGGTTAGGGTTAGTAACTACTAATACCATGGAACTGGGGCCAGTTGCACCACCAGAACGTAAGTTCTGCCCTAAGTTAGGGAGTAAAGTCCTTACTAGAGGCTATGCCCTTCGTGCAGAAGGTGAGTGGTTCAAACCCTGCCTAAGCCGACGTCAGCAAGGGGGGGAAGACAACAGCCAGCCCCATGGCCTCCCCTAAGTAACAAGAAATTGTGAAATAAATGTTGTCAACCAATCATCAAGGACGATGATACACGAAAGAAGAAGAAGACTAGAGGCTTAGTAACTACTAGTTAGTTTGTAACTAAGTGAGTTACTAACAGGTGTTGCACCACGACTTCTTAAGGCATAACGTAACTAGTAATGCGTAGACTGTTCCTAAAGTAATGTATAGTCGCATAAAATGACGTCATAGCTCCCGAATCCAATGAAAGCGAACTGTAACTAACCCTAAGCGAACTGAAAACTGAACAACCACACTAATAAACAGTGAGTGCAGAGAGGGGAACCACACTAATAAACAGTGAGTGCAGGGAGGGAGACCACACTACTAATACCAGCCAGTGTTAAACAGTGAGGGAGACCACACTACTAATACCAGCCAGTGTTAAACAGTGAGGGGAACCACACTACTAATATCAGCCAGTGTTAAACAGAGGCTCATCATCACGGCTCCTCCAGCACAAAATAGTCCCATCCATAACATTGAGGTGGACGGGGGATCTCATCTTTAATGTCCATTATCTCAAAACTACACTTTAGAAGCTAGGATGGAGGCAGATGCTCGCTTATGTTACACAGTTATAAAAGCTCCCGGTCCGCCATTACACAACTCCACGTGGACAAGGATCGGTTCCGGCGCACGACCCGATGACGTCAGACCGGAAGTGATTGCGCTGTGGACTTCTGGCCTTCAAAATAAGATAACGGCGGTGATGCCAGCCTGAAGGTGGCATCGTGGACTTTATAATCCGTTAATTTCAGGGGCACTAAATGAGTTAAACAGTGAGGGGAACCACACTACTAATACCAGCCAGTGTTAAACAGTGAGGGAGACCACACTACTAATACCAGCCAGTGTTAAACAGTGAGGGAGACCACACTACTAATACCAGCCAGTGTTAAACAGTGAGGGAGACCACACTACTAATACCAGCCAGGGTTAAACAGTGAGGGAGACCACACTACTAATACCAGCCAGGGTTAAACAGTGAGGGGAACCACACTACTAATACCAGCCAGTGTTAAACAGTGAGGGGAACCACACTACTAATACCAGCCAGTGTTAAACAGTGAGGGAGACCACACTACTAATACCAGCCAGTGTTAAACAGTGAGGGAAACCACACCACTAATACCAGCCAGTGTTAAACAGTGAGGGGAACCACACTACTAATACCAGCCAGTGTTAAACAGTGAGGGAGACCACACTACTAATACCAGCCAGTGTTAAACAGTGAGGGAGACCACACTACTAATACCAGCCAGTGTTAAACAGTGAGGGAGACCACACTACTAATACCAGCCAGTGTTAAACAGTGAGGGGAACCACACTACTAATACCAGCCAGTGTTAAACAGTGAGGGAGACCACACTACTAATACCAGTGTTAAACAGTGAGGGGAACCACACTACTAATACCAGCCAGTGTTAAACAGTGAGGGAGACCACACTACTAATACCAGTGTTAAACAGTGAGGGAGACCACACTACTAATACCAGTGTTAAACAGTGAGGGGAACCACACTACTAATACCAGCCAGTGTTAAACAGTGAGGGGAACCACACTACTAATACCAGCCAGTGTTAAACAGTGAGGGGAACCACACTACTAATACCAGCCAGTGTTAAACAGTGAGGGGAACCACACTACTAATACCAGCCAGTGTTAAACAGTGAGGGAGACCACACTACTAATACCAGCCAGTGTTAAACAGTGAGGGAGACCACACCACTAATACCAGCCAGTGTTAAACAGTGAGGGAGACCACACTACTAATACCAGCCAGTGTTAAACAGTGAGGGGAACCACACTACTAATACCAGCCAGTGTTAAACAGTGAGGGAGACCACACTACTAATACCAGCCAGTGTTAAACAGTGAGGGAGACCACACTACTAATACCAGCCAGTGTTAAACAGTGAGGGAGACCACACTACTAATACCAGCCAGTGTTAAACAGGGAGGGGAACCACACTACTAATACCAGCCAGTGTTAAACAGTGAGGGAGACCACACTACTAATACCAGCCAGTGTTAAACAGTGAGGGAGACCACACTACTAATACCAGCCAGTGTTAAACAGTGAGGGAGACCACACTACTAATACCAGCCAGTGTTAAACAGTGAGGGGAACCACACTACTAATACCAGCCAGTGTTAAACAGTGAGGGGAACCACACTACTAATACCAGCCAGTGTTAAACAGTGAGGGAGACCACACTACTAATACCAGTGTTAAACAGTGAGGGGAACCACACTACTAATACCAGCCAGTGTTAAACAGTGAGGGAGACCACACTACTAATACCAGCCAGTGTTAAACAGTGAGGGAGACCACACTACTAATACCAGCCAGTGTTAAACAGTGAGGGAGACCACACTACTAATACCAGCCAGTGTTAAACAGGGAGGGGAACCACACTACTAATACCAGCCAGTGTTAAACAGTGAGGGAGACCACACTACTAATACCAGCCAGTGTTAAACAGTGAGGGAGACCACACTACTAATACCAGCCAGTGTTAAACAGTGAGGGAGACCACACTACTAATACCAGTCAGTGTTAAACAGTGAGGGGAACCACACTACTAATACCAGCCAGTGTTAAACAGTGAGGGAGACCACACTACTAATACCAGCCAGTGTTAAACAGTGAGGGAAACCACACTACTAATACCAGCCAGTGTTAAACAGTGAGGGAGACCACACTACTAATACCAGTCAGTGTTAAACAGTGAGGGGAACCACACTACTAATACCAGCCAGTGTTAAACAGTGAGGGAGACCACACTACTAATACCACCCAGTGTTAAACAGTGAGGGAGACCACACTACTAATACCAGCCAGTGTTAAACAGTGAGGGAGACCACACTACTAATACCAGCCAGTGTTAAACAGTGAGGGAGACCACACTACTAATACCAGCCAGTGTTAAACAGTGAGGGAGACCACACTACTAATACCAGCCAGTGTTAAACAGTGAGGGAGACCACACTACTAATACCAGTCAGTGTTAAACAGTGAGGGGAACCACACTACTAATACCAGCCAGTGTTAAACAGTGAGGGAGACCACACTACTAATACCAGCCAGTGTTAAACAGTGAGGGAGACCACACTACTAATACCAGCCAGTGTTAAACAGTGAGGGAGACCACACTACTAATACCAGCCAGTGTTAAACAGTGAGGGAGACCACACTACTAATACCAGTCAGTGTTAAACAGTGAGGGAGACCACACTACTAATACCAGCCAGTGTTAAACAGTGAGGGAGACCACACTACTAATACCAGTCAGTGTTAAACAGTGAGGGAGACCACACTACTAATACCAGCCAGTGTTAAACAGTGAGGGAGACCACACTACTAATACCAGTCAGTGTTAAACAGTGAGGGAGACCACACTACTAATACCAGCCAGTGTTAAACAGTGAGGGAGACCACACTACTAATACCAGCCAGTGTTAAACAGTGAGGGAGACCACACTACTAATACCAGCCAGTGTTAAACAGTGAGGGAGACCACACTACTAATACCAGCCAGTGTTAAACAGTGAGGGAGACCACACTAATAAACAGTGACTGAGGGAGGAGGCTTTGATCTCTTGTTTCACTGAGCAGAAACCCATCAGACTGGAGACTGATAAACGAGGGGAGATTCATGGCCGGGCTTTGATGGGTAGATTGTTATATTCCATATGAATAGACAGTTTCCCCAAGATATTAAAGTACTCGCACACAAGAAATGAGTCCACACAGTGTAAATCTCTGTTACTGTAAATGTATTGAAAAAATAGTTCAGAGTTCATATTGTACAGTACAGCAAGTAAGTTCACCCATCGTTGCTTCTCTCGCTAATAGACAGTTGACATGATTTTATATAGTTACTGTGAACCAGTATGATGATGGTAATAGGTGACCGTGGTCACCTCATCGGCTGACCTGACCTTTATCAGTGGTCAGAACACAACAGAGTTGTTGACAGAGCTCAATCTTGTTGTTGACAGCTTCCTGCCGTCACTCCATAAGGCTAAAGATTGTTTACTTAAAGATGGTTTGCCAGTTAAATATCAGGCCCTTGTACAGTGTCAAGGCTGTAGGAACTGTTAGTTAAAACAACAGGGTTTGTTTTGGAACACAGAGTGGCAAACAGCACAAGCAAAGAATTATGATATTTGACTGTTATACACAAATTGGTACACAGTACTATATTAATATTATATTAATA
>NC_137815.1:74855936-74870936 GCF_963921795.1 Nannobrachium achirus | reverse complement strand
TAGTGGCGTTTTGGCACATTTTTGGCCGTTATCACAGGTCGCACTTTAACGACAGTTTTTTGAGAAAAAATTGTTTTGTGAGAAAAAAAAAATTTTTGAGAAAAAAAAAATTGAGAAAAAACAATTTTTTTTGAGAAAAAAAAATTTGAGAAAAAAAAGTTTTTGAGAAAAAAAAAGTTTTTTGAGAAAAAAAGTTTTTGAGAGAAAAAAAGTTTTTTGAGAAAAAAAGAAATTTTGAGAAAAAAAAATTTTTGAGAGAAAAAAAAAATTTTTGCGAAAATTTTTTTTTGAGAAAAAATTGTTTTGTACATTTTTTAACATTAGCATTTTTTGCATAAGCTTTAACATTATGGTTCTTCATATGACACCACCCACATGTCTGTACGACAAACAGATCACGAGGTAAAGGGTCACTTCCTGTTTGGTGAAGGGCACTTCCTGTTTGGCGAAATAGGCCCCAATTAAGGTTAAGGACTCTTAATCAAGTCATTTGATGCCATCTACGCGTCTGTACGACAAACGGTTCACGAGGTAAAGGGTCACTTCCTTTTTGGTGAGGGGCACTTCCTGTTTGGCGAAGGAAGCGTCAATTAAGGTTAAGGACTCTTTAGTCTCGCGTAGCCAGACAACTATTCCACAATCTCCGAATGCTATATAGAGTCTGGAACGGCAGCTCCTGAACGGCGAGTATCGGAAGTAGCCACTGCTGCACTGAACTGTAGTCCCATTGGAAACATAACAGAAACAAAAAAAAAATTTGAGAAAAAAAAAATTGAGAAAAAAAAATGTTGAGAAAAAAAAAATGTATGACACCAGCCGCGAGTCTGTACGACAAACGGTTCATGAGTTATAGAGGCACTTCCTGTTTGGTGAAGGGCACTTCCTGTTTGGCGAAGGAAGCGTCAATTAAGGTTAAGGACTCTTTAGTCTCGCGTAGCCAGACAACTATTCCACAATCTCCGAATGCTATATAGAGTCTGGAACGGCAGCTCCTGAACGGCGAGTATCGGAAGTAGCCACTGCTGCACTGAACTGTAGTCCCATTGGAAACATAACAGAAACACAATAGCTCAGACAAAGTCATTCGAGCTGCCTATTATTGTTATGAGTGTATAGTTTATGAAACGTTTGAAAACATCATGAAGGTGACACCAATAACACCAGAGAAAGACAAAATAAAGCCCCCAGAAATGTTGAAAGGAGACATAACGCTTCCAGTAGGACATGTTATTGCTACTGCACTAAGGGAGCGGTTGCGTCACATCCGCTTTATCTCGCACTCACCGTTTCTATTTCCGTCTGCCAGACTGTATGCCAGGAGCATTTGAGAGAAAAAAAAAATTTTTGCGAAAATCTTTTTTTGAGAAAAAATTGTTTTGTGAGAAAAAACATTTTTTTGAGAAAAAAAACATTTTGAGAAAAAAAAATTTGAGAAAAAAATTTTTTTTGAGAAAAAAAAATGTATGACACCAGCCGCGAGTCTGTACGACAAACGGTTCATGAGTTATAGAGGCACTTCCTGTTTGGTGAAGGGCACTTCCTGTTTGGCGAAGGAAGCGTCAATTAAGGTTAAGGACTCTTAAGCTGGTTGCACACTGCTGCGTTTTTCGGGCCGAATATCGGAGTGAATTTCGGAGTACGCAAATAAAAAAATCAACCTCACGTTATGTCAGTCACATTTGCACACTGCCGCCCGTTGGGGGGGGGGGGCTGGCAGAGAGCCCTGCTGTCTCTGCTATGACTGGCAGCTGCCATGCATGGCGCCCACGCTGTTCCAATAGATCATACATGGGCAACTGGCGGCCCGGGGGCCACATGCGGCCCCCACCTGTTACATTTCGGGATTCCAATTAAGAAACTAGAAAAGAAAATTTCTAAGAAATTTTAAGTGTGCCTGCAGCTCGCCAAGTCTGTGCAACCTTGTGTAGCGGTTGGTGTTAGCATTAGCGTTACATTTTTTAACATTAGCATTTTTTGCATAAGCTTTAACATTATGGTTCTTCATATGACACCACCCACATGTCTGTACGACAAACAGATCACGAGATAAAGGGTAACTTCCTGTTTGGTGAAGGGCACTTCCTGTTTGGCGAAATAGGCCCCAATTAAGGTTAATGACTCTTAATCAAGTCATTTGATGACACCCACGCATCTGTACGACAAACAATTCATGAGATATAGGGTGACTTCCTGTTTGGTGAGGGGCACTTCCTGTTTGGCAAAATAGGCCCCAATTAAGGTTAAGGACTCTTAATCAAGTCATTTCACACCACCCGCGCGTCTGCACAACAAACGGTTCACGAGATAAAGGGTCACTTCCTGTTTGGTAAGGGGCACTTCCTGTTTGGCGAAATAGGCCCTAATTAAGGTTAAGGACTCTTATTCTTGTCATTTGACACAACCCGCGCATCTGTACGACAAATGGTTCACGAGATCAAGGGTCACTTCCTGTTTGGTGAGGGGCACTTCCTGTTTGGCGAAATAGGCCCCAATTAAGGTTAAGGACTCTTAATCAAGTCATTTGATGCCATCTACGCGTCTGTACGACAAACGGTTCACGAGGTAAAGGGTCACTTCCTTTTTGGTGAGGGGCACTTCCTGTTTGGCGAAATAGGCCCCAATTAAGGTCATGGACGATTAATGAATTAAAGCTGCAAGCAGCGATGACCGGGCCCTCGCAGCTCTACCCACGTCACAAGGCCAGCAGCCAATCAGAAACCAAACAGGAAGTCAGCCATTTCGACTAATTAGTGGCGTTTTGGCACATTAACGACAGTTTTTTTGAGAAAAAATTGTTTTGTGAGAAAAAAAAAAAATTTTTGAGAAAAAAAAAATTTTGAGAAAAAAACATTTGAGAAAAAAAATGTTTTGAGAAAAAAAAAGTTTTTTGAGAAAAAAAACTTTTTGAGAGAAAAAAGGTTTTTGAGAAAAAAAAAATTTTTGAGAGCAAAAAAAAAAAAAGATTTGCGAATCTTTTTTTTTGAGAAAAATAATTTTTGAGAAAAAAAAATTTTTGAGAAAAAAAAAATTTGAGAAAAAAATTAAAAAAAAAAAAAAAAATGTATGACACCAACCGCGAGTCTGTACGACAAACGGTTCATGAGTTATAGAGGCACTTCCTGTTTGGTGAAGGGCACTTCCTGTTTGGCGAAGGAAGCGTCAATTAAGGTTAAGGACTCTTAAGCTGGTTGCACACTGCTGCGTTTTTCGGGCCGAATATCGGAGTGAATTTCGGAGTACGCAAATAAAAAAATCAACCTCACGTTATGTCAGTCACATTTGCACACTGCCGCCCGTTGGGGGGGGGGGGCTGGCAGAGAGCCCTGCTGTCTCTGCTATGACTGGCAGCTGCCATGCATGGCGCCCACGCTGTTCCAATAGATCATACATGGGCAACTGGCGGCCCGGGGGCCACATGCGGCCCCCACCTGTTACATTTCGGGATTCCAATTAAGAAACTAGAAAAGAAAATTTCTAAGAAATTTTAAGTGTGCCTGCAGCTCGCCAAGTCTGTGCAACCTTGTGTAGCGGTTGGTGTTAGCATTAGCGTTACATTTTTTAACATTAGCATTTTTTGCATAAGCTTTAACATTATGGTTCTTCATATGACACCACCCACATGTCTGTACGACAAACAGATCACGAGATAAAGGGTAACTTCCTGTTTGGTGAAGGGCACTTCCTGTTTGGCGAAATAGGCCCCAATTAAGGTTAATGACTCTTAATCAAGTCATTTGATGACACCCACGCATCTGTACGACAAACAATTCATGAGATATAGGGTGACTTCCTGTTTGGTGAGGGGCACTTCCTGTTTGGCAAAATAGGCCCCAATTAAGGTTAAGGACTCTTAATCAAGTCATTTCACACCACCCGCGCGTCTGCACAACAAACGGTTCACGAGATAAAGGGTCACTTCCTGTTTGGTAAGGGGCACTTCCTGTTTGGCGAAATAGGCCCTAATTAAGGTTAAGGACTCTTATTCTTGTCATTTGACACAACCCGCGCATCTGTACGACAAATGGTTCACGAGATCAAGGGTCACTTCCTGTTTGGTGAGGGGCACTTCCTGTTTGGCGAAATAGGCCCCAATTAAGGTTAAGGACTCTTAATCAAGTCATTTGATGCCATCTACGCGTCTGTACGACAAACGGTTCACGAGGTAAAGGGTCACTTCCTTTTTGGTGAGGGGCACTTCCTGTTTGGCGAAATAGGCCCCAATTAAGGTCATGGACGATTAATGAATTAAAGCTGCAAGCAGCGATGACCGGGCCCTCGCAGCTCTACCCACGTCACAAGGCCAGCAGCCAATCAGAAACCAAACAGGAAGTCAGCCATTTCGACTAATTAGTGGCGTTTTGGCACATTAACGACAGTTTTTTTGAGAAAAAATTGTTTTGTGAGAAAAAAAAAAATTTTTTGAGAAAAAAAAATTTTTGAGAAAAAAAAATTTGAGAAAAAAAATGTTTTGAGAAAAAAAAAGTTTTTTGAGAAAAAAAACTTTTTGAGAGAAAAAAAGTTTTTGAGAAAAAAAAAATTTTTGAGAGCAAAAAAAAAAAAAGATTTGCGAATCTTTTTTTTTGAGAAAAATAATTTTTGAGAAAAAAAATTTTTTGAGAAAAAAAAAATTTGAGAAAAAAATTAAAAAAAAAAAAAAAAATGTATGACACCAGCCGCGAGTCTGTACGACAAACGGTTCATGAGTTATAGAGGCACTTCCTGTTTGGTGAAGGGCACTTCCTGTTTGGCGAAGGAAGCGTCAATTAAGGTTAAGGACTCTTAAGCTGGTTGCACACTGCTGCGTTTTTCGGGCCGAGTGAATTTCGGAGTACGCAAATAAAAAAATCAACCTCACGTTATGTCAGTCACATTTGCACACTGCCGCCCGTTGGGGGGGGGGGGGGGGGGGCTGGCAGAGAGCCCTGCTGTCTCTGCTATGACTGGCAGCTGCCATGCATGGCGCCCACGCTGTTCCAATAGATCATACATGGGCAACTGGCGGCCCGGGGGCCACATGCGGCCCCCACCTGTTACATTTCGGGATTCCAATTAAGAAACTAGAAAAGAAAATTTCTAAGAAATTTTAAGTGTGCCTGCAGCTCGCTAAGTCTGTGCAACCTTGTGTAGCGGTTGGTGTTAGCATTAGCGTTACATTTTTTAACATTAGCATTTTTTGCATAAGCTTTAACATTATGGTTCTTCATATGACACCACCCACATGTCTGTACGACAAACAGATCACAAGATAAAGGGTCACTTCCTGTTTGGTGAAGGGCACTTCCTGTTTGGCGAAATAGGCCCCAATTAAGGTTAATGACTCTTAATCAAGTCATTTGATGACACCCACGCGTCTGTACGACAAACAATTCATGAGATATAGGGTGACTTCCTGTTTGGTGAGGGGCACTTCCTGTTTGGCAAAATAGGCCCCAATTAAGGTTAAGGACTCTTAACTCTCCCCACGCTTTGAACGTTAACGTTCGCCCCATTTTTTACAGAACCTCGATGCCAATACGGCGCTCGTTCGGTTCGTTCGTCTGATGACTGTAAGCTGATGAGGGGTCGCGCGGCCGTGTACTGTGAACACATTTTCCGCGGTGATGGTGTAAAAAATCCATTATGCGTTACATCAACGGAGAACAATTCACTTCCTTGTTGATTTCCTCTGGCTGTAAGGCTCTGTGGCCAGTGACTGGTCTTCTTCTTCTTCAACACATAACAGGCAAATTCACATTCATTCTCGCATGACGCCGCCCTCTGCTGCCTGGCAGACCAAAGTGCACTATTGCACAATAAAAAATAAAAAAAAATAAAAAATAAAATAAATATCTGTCTATCTACTATAACGTCGCAAAGGTAAGCCGCTTTTTGATGGCACCAGACCCAATAAATAAATAAATAATCTGGCAGTAGGAGAGTTAATCAAGTCATTTCACACCACCCGCGCGTCTGCACGACAAACGGTTCACGAGATAAAGTGTCACTTCCTGTTTGGTAAGGGGCACTTCCTGTTTGGCGAAATAGGCCCTAATTAAGGTTAAGGACTCTTATTCTTGTCATTTGACGCAACCCGCGCATCTGTACGACAAATGGTTCACGAGATCAAGGGTCACTTCCTGTTTGGTGAGGGGCACTTCCTGTTTGGCGAAATAGGCCCCAATTAAGGTTAAGGACTCTTAATCAAGTCATTTGATGCCATCTACGCGTCTGTACGACAAACGGTTCACGAGGTAAAGGGTCACTTCCTTTTTGATGAGGGGCACTTCCTGTGTTCCTCACGTTATGTCAGTCACATTTGCACACTGCCGCCCGTTTCGCGCACCACTCGGTCCCTTGCTCTCTCTATCTCTCTCTCTCTCCTTGCCCTGAAAAACGCATTTCGCAACGAAAAACGCAGCAGTGTGCAACCACCTTTAATCAAGTCATATGATACCAGCCACAACTCTGTACGATAAACGGTTCATGAGATGTAGAGGCACTTCCTGTTTGGCAAAGGGCACTTCCTGTTATAGAGGGGGCGGGGCTTAATCAATTACAGCTCATCCCTATTGGCTGGAAAAAGACCAAAGTTGTGTGTGCATTTTAAAGTTTAAATCACGTTGCTAGGCAAAAGTATGGCAGAGTTATGTGGCGCCAAAGTTTCTAGTTTTTTTTCGGAGTCCCCCATTCAAAGTCAATGGGGGTTTTTGAGCGTAGTTTTTTGCGAATTACGTTGCCATGGTAACGCGGATCGTAAAAGAAAAGTAATAGCAACCTATTCCCGGCCGAGCCGCACGTTTTGATGTATATATTGCGTGGGTGGCGTAAATTGTGCGGCAGTTATTACGTGCAGAAATTTGCAAGAACATTACCGACCGACAGACCGACTTAATATGGCGGATTACAATAAGTGTTTTGCCATTGCATTGCATGGCAGGCACACTTAATAACAAAAATTAATTCAGGATTCCAATTCAAAAGAAGCAAAAATAGCCGATCTCTATTGTATGCAATACTAGAATGTGGCCCTCTGGAGTGAAGGTGGAAATATAGTGGTCCTCTGGAGTGAAGGTGGAAATATAGTGGTCCTCTGGAGTGAAGGTGGAAACATAGTGGCCCTCTGGAGTGAAGGTGGAAATATAGTGGTCTTCTGGAGTGAAGGTGGAAATATAGTGGTCCTCTGGAGTGAAGGTGGAAACATAGTGGTCCTCTGGAGTGAAGGTGGAAATATAGTGGCCCTCTGGAGTGAAGGTGGAAATATAGTGGCCCTCTGGAGTGAAGGTGGAAATATAGTGGTCCTCTGGAGTGAAGGTGGAAATATAGTGGCCCTCTGGAGTGAAGGTGGAAATATAGTGGCCCTCACCATCATCAAAGTTGTCCAGCCCTGGTTTAGACAGTGGACGTTTTGGGGCTTGTACTTTTTCCTTCATCATCTTTTTTTTTTTTGCAATATTGACTTTTCCAAAGCGAATTGGAAAAGCCACGGACCATTAAATAATTCTATTAGTATGGAGAGATGATTGGGATGAGGCTGCTGAGAAAGGAGAGGTTGTGTGCGTGTGTGTGTGTGTGTGTGTGTGTGTGTGTGTGTGTGTGTGTGTGTGTGTGTGTGTGTGTGTGTGTGTGTGTGTGTGTGTGTGTGTGTGTGTGTGTGTGTGTGTGTGTGTGTGTGTGTGTGTGTGTGTGCGTGCGTGCGCGTGCGTGCGTGCGTGCGTGCGTGCGTGCGTGCGTGCGTGCGTGTGCGTGTCCGCGTGCGTGTGTGTCCGCGTGCGTGTGTCCGCGTGTGTGCACACATGCACATGTGCTTCCAAAACATATGAACAGAATTCTAGAGTCATTCTTCCCAGAGCAGCCTACAGCAGCCTAGAGCAGCCTACAGAAGCCTACAGCAGCCTACAGCAGCCTACAGCAGCCTAGAGCAGCCTACAGCAGCCTACAGCAGCCTACAGCAGCCTAGAGCAGCCTACAGCAGCCTAGAGCAGCCTACAGCAGCCTACAGCAGCCTACCTTGTACAAGGTACCTTGTACCTTGTAACCTTGTACAGAGTGGTGTGTTGCTCTGTGTGTCAGTAACCTTGTACAGAGTGGTGTGTTGCTCTGTGTGTCAGTAACCTTGTACAGAGTGTTGCTCTGTGTGTCAGTAACCTTGTACAGAGTGTTGCTCTGTGTGTCAGTAACCTTGTACAGAGTGGTGTGTTGCTCTGTGTGTCAGTAACCTTGTACAGAGTGTTGCTCTGTGTGTCAGTAACCTTGTCCAGAGTGTTGGCTCTGTGTGTCAGTAACCTTGTACAGAGTGTTGCTCTGTGTGTCAGTAACCTTGTACAGAGTGTTGGCTCTGTGTGTCAGTAACCTTGTACAGAGTGTTGGCTCTGTGTGTCAGTAACCTTGTACAGAGCGTTGCTCTGTGTGTCAGTAACCTTGTACAGAGTGTTGGCTCTGTGTGTCAGTAACCTTGTACAGAGTGGTGTGTTGCTCTGTGTGTCAGTAACCTTGTACAGAGTGTTGGCTCTGTGTGTCAGTAACCTTGTACAGAGTGTTGCTCTGTGTGTCAGTAACCTTGTACAGAGTGTTGGCTCTGTGTGTCAGTAACCTTGTACAGAGTGTTGCTCTGTGTGTCAGTAACCTTGTACAGAGTGTTGGCTCTGTGTGTCAGTAACCTTGTACAGAGTGGTGTGTTGCTCTGTGTGTCAGTAACCTTGTACAGAGTGTTGGCTCTGTGTGTCAGTAACCTTGTACAGAGTGTTGCTCTGTGTGTCAGTAACCTTGTACAGAGTGTTGCTCTGTGTGTCAGTAACCTTGTACAGAGTGGTGTGTTGCTCTGTGTGTCAGTAACCTTGTACATAGTGTTGCTCTGTGTGTCAGTAACCTTGTACAGAGTGTTGCTCTGTGTGTCAGTAACCTTGTACAGAGTGGTGTGTTGCTCTGTGTGTCAGTAACCTTGTACAGAGTGGGAGTGTTGCTCTGTGTGTCAGTAACCTTGTACAGAGTGTTGCTCTGTGTGTCAGTAACCTTGTACAGAGTGGTGTGTTGCTCTGTGTGTCAGTAACCTTGTACATAGTGTTGCTCTGTGTGTCAGTAACCTTGTACAGAGTGTTGCTCTGTGTGTCAGTAACCTTGTACAGAGTGGTGTGTTGCTCTGTGTGTCAGTAACCTTGTACAGAGTGGGAGTGTTGCTCTGTGTGTCAGTAACCTTGTAAAGAGTGGGCGTGTTGACGGCTCTCTGGTGGCAGCCGTTGTACTGTACCTGAACTGTACTGTACTGTACGATGTACTGTACGTGAACTGTAATGTACGTTGTACTGTACGTGAACTGTACTGTACGTTGTACTGTACGTGAACTCGCGTCTGCGTTCTTCTTGCATCTCAACTAAGGGGCTGTCAAGCCACTGATTTAGGAATCCTGATTAATCTCACATTCAATCGTGTGTTAAAATTCCACGGTTCACAACACATGCTGTCTGAACCGACGTCCCTCGGGGCCTTTATCTCTGCCTATGTTTAGAGTTCTGCTGTCCTGTTAGAAAGGCTGTGTATGGCTAAGATTGTTTTGTGTTTGTTAGTTTCCACCATACGGTAGGTCACAGTTTACTGTCAGAACCGTCACAGCTTGACCGTATTCGTCCGTCTGTCCTGACGGGTAACACCCTGACACATCACTGTGACATCACAGGCGACATCATATGACATCAGATACTCAAAGCAGGGATCTCCATATATGGGCATAAAAGGGATCGTATCTCAGATGATGCCCTGTTAGGAAAACCACACTAACAGAATCCATATATGGCCAAGACAGATGGCACGACCTCGCCCTTTAGGGCCCTTAGGCGTCTTACTGGTAGAGAATATGCACACTCTGAATTGCAGTCTGAGAGATCTTTAATTGTATTCATTTTGTTTTTTATTCTTTTGGCTTTCAGTTTACAAGCCAAATTTAAGGTTGCGCAGTTTTGATACTGAACTAGTTAGCAGGTCAAGAGTTAAAAGGCCAAACCAGCATCAATTTGTCCTTGTCTATATTCATGGTTGCTGCCATATATCATACAGGTTACTATTGATTGATTGATTGATTGATTGATTGATTGATTGATTGATTGATTGATTGATTGATTGATTGATTGATTGACTGCATACTTTATTAACCCATTAAGACCTGAGGGTAGTGCGCTTATGTGAAAATCTGTGTTTTGACTGATATCAGCAGTTTTTTCTACTCACTACTCCAACTCCAAGTGCTTTGCCTCAGGAGCAAAATGTTTTTACGATGTGTAATTTGTCTCCTCCATCTTGCTTACATTGGTAAACAGGCAGCAGATGTCTGATGTAAACATCTAGACAGCTGCTGTTTGGATCAACTTGACTTATGGATACCAGATAGTTGGTCTTTTCTGGCGAAGCATAGAGAAGAGGCAAATCTGCCTCACACTGAAGAAGTGCACTAGGAACTATAATGTGTAGTTTATTTCATGTCAGTATATGCGCTCCAGTTTGTGTGGTTGCGTGCGACGATGGTTCTTATAGAGATTAATATTGACTGATTCAGTGGTTCTTAAAGTCCATTTATGCATTGGCTATTCTAAAGTAACAGATGTACAAGCTCACAGCACGTATATCATGAGCTTGTGCATCTACAATTTAGATTACATTTTTTGTATACATCTCTAAGCCTATATCAGACCTTTTTGCCTATGTTTTGTATATAGAAAATATTAGCATTTTAGTAAAACATAAATTCTCAACTCTCACATAAACTATTTCAGAAGGGGGTCCGCGGCCAAATACATTTGGGGGTCCTTGACTTGAAAAGGTTTGAGAACCACCACCGTCATAGGGTTTCAAATTCTCCAAATCACCTTCCCTTGTTCTCATCTCTCTCTCTCTCTCTCTCTCTCTCTCTCTCTCTCTCTCTCTCTCTCTCTCTCTCTCTCTCTCTCTCTCTCTCTCTCTCTCTGTGTCTCTGTGTCTCTCTGCCAGACGTGGCTGAAGAACTACGGCTACCTGCTGCCTCATGACATTCGTACGTCAGACCTGCGGCAGGAGAAGTCCATGCAGTCTGCGGTGGCCGCCATGCAGCGGTTCTACGGAATCCCTGTGACCGGAATACTGGACCAGACCACTATAGAGTGAGTACATACTAGACCACTATAGAGTGAGTACATACTAGACCACTATAGAGTGAATACATACTAGACCACTATAGAGTGAGTACATACTAGACCACTATAGAGTGAGTACATACTAGACCACTATAGAGTGAGTACATACTAGACCACTATAGAGTGAGTACATACTAGACCACTATAGAGTGAGTACATACTAGACCACTATAGAGTGAGTACATACTAGACCACTATAGAGCGAGTACAGTGTGTGTGTGTGTGTGTGTGTGTGTGTGTGTGTGTGTGTGTGTGTGTGTGTGTGTGTGTGTGTGTGTGTGTGTGTGTGTGTGTGTGTGTGTGTTATGGTTAACTCTGCCCCTGTGTCTGCAGGTGGATGAGGAAGGGTATTACAGTTAACTCTGCCCCTAGTGGATGAGGAAGGATATTACAGTTAACTCTGCCCCTAGTGGATGAGGAAGGATATTACAGTTAACTCTGTGTCTCCTGGTGGATGAGGAAGGATATTACAGTTAACTCTGTGTCTGCAGGTGGATGAGGAAGCCTCGTTGTGGCGTTCCAGACCAGCCTCACAGCAGCCGCCGACAGAGGAACAAACGCTACGCGCTGACGGGACAGAAGTGGAGAGACAAGAAGATCTCCTACAGGTAGAACCCTAACCCTAACCCTAACCCTAACCCAGGGTCCACATGGTTCCATGTGTACCCTGTCAGAGGAACAAACGCCACACGCTGACGGGACAGAAGTGGAGAGACAAGAAGATCTCCTACAGGTAGAACCCTAACCCTAACCCAGGGTCCACATGGTTCCATGTGTACCCTAACCCTAACCCTAACCCAGGGTCCACATGGTTCCATGTGTACCCAGTCAGAGGGTTAGAAGTGGAGAGA
The DNA here is from genome assembly GCF_963921795.1 of Nannobrachium achirus. Taxonomy (NCBI): domain Eukaryota; kingdom Metazoa; phylum Chordata; class Actinopteri; order Myctophiformes; family Myctophidae; genus Nannobrachium; species Nannobrachium achirus. Next base: position 74,858,950 of record NC_137815.1, on the reverse strand, counting down.
CAAGAAGATCTCCTACAGGTAGAACAGGAAGTAATTTCACCAATAAATAAAAGAAAATTCTAAGAATTCCCATAAATTTGAAAACAAGCGTTGAAGACGTGAAAATAGCTGATCTACAAGCTCACAACGTGCCGCTTTGCGACGCCTTGTGAGCTTGTAGATCTGCTGTTTTCTCTAGTTTGGGTCCCGGGCAAACGTCTAATTTCTCTTTTGGGTCAGGAGCTAAAACGTTTGGGAACCACTGAGCTGGATCACATCAAAGATGACCTTTAACCCTGAGCTGGATCACATCAAAGATGACCTTTAACCCTGAGCTGGATCACATCAAAGATGACCTTTAACCCTGAGCTGGATCACATCAAAGATGACCTTTAACCCTGAGCTGGATCACATCAAAGATGACCTTTAACCCTGAGCTGGATCACATCAAAGATGACCTTTAACCCTGAGCTGGATCACATCAAAGATGGCAGGTGCAGCGTTTTCTGACAGATGCAACAAACACATTTATGTTACTGAGAGCCCACTTTGAGTCACAGCAACATAAACCTCAACACGACCAAAGTTACAGAGTTTATGAATCCCCACGGGGCGGTCGGCTGCGCGCTGACGGATTCAGTCAGTGAACCATCGCCTTGATATCCACAGTTTTCCTTAATCCTCCATCTTTCTATCCAATAGGGACAAAGTGTGCTTGTCAAAGAGACAGCAGTACAAGTAAACACCAGTGGTGTAAAGTAACTATAAGTACATACTGTATACTCAAGTGCTGTACTTTTTATAGGTTTACCTTTCTGGAGTAGTTACAGTTTTCAGTACTTTTACTTCTACTCCACTACAATTTTTTGAAAACTTAAGTTACTCGTTACTTTTAAGGTTTAGATTTGTATTACAAAACATACACTAACCAAATATTCTCTCTATATTGGCTATTTAAAAATAGGCAGTCTACAATTTCACAGCTTGCAGATCTGCTATTTTCAAAAGATTCTTTTAATACATTTTGAAAACTTGAAATGGGACATTCTGCATTATGAATACTTTATACTTTTGGTACTTTAAGCACATTTTGATGACAATACTTTTGTAACATAGGATAGTGTCCATGGAGTCGAGGCTCGTGGCTCATGCAGGCAGCAGCCTCTTTGTGTTGGGATTGGGAACACTTGCGGCAAAGGAGAGACACGCAGCAAAATAGGCCTACTTTTATTTATTTGTCTGTCTTGGCTGTGATCGACGAACTGAGAGCAGCGCAGAGCGAGAGATGCGCAATTGGTTGAGCGAGGGAGCGGGGGGGAGCGGGGGGGAGTGGCGCGGTGGCCGACCAGAGCGATTAGCGAGAAGGACGAAAGCCCTCTGGAGCGGGGAGCTGAGCGACATTTCTACTCGCTCCACTCCGCTCGTATGCCCTGATCAGAGCATGTGAGCGGAGCGGAGCGGGAAGGAAAGCCGCTCCGCGCTCCAGAGGGCTCTTGTCCCGCTCGCTCCTCACTCTGGTCGGCCACCGGGCCGCTCCGCTCATATGCTCTGGCCCTGATACCCCATACCCACACACTCCAACCCCCCCACACTAACCCCCCCCCCCCCCCCCCCCCCCAATCGTTGTTCTTGGCTGACAAGCAGCCAGCAGTCTGTGTCCCTATAGGCTGATACATCCAGATATGGAGGATGAAAAGCCAATTCTTTTTGGTCTTTTTAAAGTCTACTGATGTGTTTGTGAGATTCTAAAGCCAGTTAGATCTGCGGTGGAGTTGGTTGAGTTTATGGAAGGCAAGCGTGTGATCCGAGTAGGTGAGGTGAATGAGTTTGCAATCAGACGTGATCTTAAGAGAAGCGCAATCGAAGCCACGCACGCACGCACGCACGCACGCACTGAGTTTTTTTCTTTCTTTTGACTCTGTTTCCATGTCAGCATGCTCTATTGGCGTGACAGAAGATGAATCGCTGCAATAATGCCTTATCTTGAATAGTTCTTCTATCATCTCGTTCTCCGCTCCACTCTCGCTGCCGCTTCTCTCTGTCTGTCTGTCTGTCTGTCTGTTATTCTATGAGATAAAAAGACACAAGCACAACAGAAACCCTTCTTCTCTCTCTCTCTCTCTCTCTCTGTCTCTCTGTCTCTCTCTCTCTCTCACTCACAATGTGGGTTTGGTTTGAGCCGAGCCATGCTGTCATGGTGTCGCTACCTTGGGTAGCAAAAAAGAAATAAGGGGTTGGCATTCCCATTCCCCAGGAACCAGTGGTGTAAAGTACATTTACTTAAAGGGGCACTCCACCACTTTTCAACCTATGTTCATATAATTGGTCCTCACTCAAAAATAGCTTTTTTCTTTTTCTTTTTTCTTTTTTTTTCTCAGAGGAGGGCTGTGGGCAGGTCAGAAACCCATCGTCTTGTGACATCATCGATTGCCAATCCAGCTTATAGAAACTGCAGGCTGTCTATTCCTGAAAAGTTGCAATTTTAAAGTGGAAGCCATTGTTCTCGCGATAATAAAAATCGAAATATATATATTTTTTAAATATTGATTACATTTTTATTTTGGAAAATGATGATGTCACAAGACAATGGATTCTGAACTTCCCACAGCTCTCCTAGGAGACTTGGACTGAGTAGAAAAATATTGTGATATTTTATCATGAACATTAGTGAGGACCTATTATATGAAGTTGAAAAGTGGTGAACTACTCCTTTAAGTACTGTACTTACAGTTTTTTCACGATTGTTAACACAAGTTTTTCACTACAATAACAGCTTTCTCAAAACTGCACACACAAAACTGAAAACCTCACACAAAATGCTAAACCTCACACTCCCTTCCCAAGATGACTCTTTGCCATCAAATCACTGATCTGTGTTCACACAGTTGAAACACACCATTCATTGAGTACACACAACTAAGCATTTGCTGCACACTACCAAGCATTTACACCACAATGAAGTCCCGAATGAAGTGCAACATTGAAAACACACCATTGAATTGGAAAATAAAACGGAGATCTCCTTCTTAGGGAGA
>NC_137815.1:74795936-74850936 GCF_963921795.1 Nannobrachium achirus | reverse complement strand
CCGTACAACACCACCCCGTGGTGTTTGGAGCCTCACATTTGAGATTCCATTTCCACCAGCCACCAGAAAGGGTTAGCCAATCAGGGCTGTAGGCTGTGTGGACACAAAAACATTCCCCCCTCCCCCTCCCCTCTATGACAGGCATCAAACATGTAGTTGTCTTTGATGTTGTATTGATTAGAAGGAACACTAATGAGGTCTTGACACTTGTGTGGCCCAATCAATTAATTTCCTTATTGTGCAACCCCTTTGAAGTTCAAAGGGAGCAATTAAGAGCTCACCAGGCTTTCAGAAATGGAATCTCTCCCTGCAACCCCAGACTCTCTTCCCAAAACGAAGTGTGTGATAGAGGCTGAAGTGTGTGATAGAGGCTGAAGTGTGTGATAGAGGCTGAAGTGTGTGATGGAGGCTGAAGTGTGTGATAGAGGCTGAAGTGTGTGATGGAGGCTGAAGTGTGTGATGGAGGCTGAAGTGTGTGATGGAGGCTGAAGTGTGTGATAGAGGCTGAAGTGTGTGATGGAGGCTGAAGTGTGTGATAGAGGCTGATAGAGGCTGAAGTATGTGATAGAGGCTGAAGTGTGTGATAGAGGCTGAAGGCTGAAGTGTGTGATGGAGGCTGAAGTGTGTGATGGAGGCTGAAGTGTGTGATAGAGGCTGAAGTGTGTGATGGAGGCTGAAGTGTGTGATAGAGGCTGAAGGCTGAAGTGTGTGATGGAGGCTGAAGTGTGTGATGGAGGCTGAAGTGTGTGATGGAGGCTGAAGTGTGTGATAGAGGCTGAAGTGTGTGATAGAGGCTGAAGTGTGTGATGGAGGCTGAAGTGTGTGATAGAGGCTGAAGTGTGTGATAGAGGCTGAAGTGTGTGATGGAGGCTGAAGTGTGTGATAGAGGCTGAAGTGTGTGATAGAGGCTGAAGTGTGTGATGGAGGCTGAAGTGTGTGATAGAGGCTGAAGTGTGTGATGGAGGCTGAAGTGTGTGATAGAGGCTGATAGAGGCTGAAGTGTGTGATAGAGGCTGAAGGCTGAAGTGTGTGATGGAGGCTGAAGTGTGTGATGGAGGCTGAAGTGTGTGATAGAGGCTGAAGTGTGTGATAGAGGCTGAAGTGTGTGATAGAGGCTGAAGGCTGAAGTGTGTGATGGAGGCTGAAGTGTGTGATGGAGGCTGAAGTGTGTGATAGAGGCTGAAGTGTGTGATGGAGGCTGAAGTGTGTGATAGAGGCTGAAGGCTGAAGTGTGTGATGGAGGCTGAAGTGTGTGATGGAGGCTGAAGTGTGTGATGGAGGCTGAAGTGTGTGATAGAGGCTGAAGTGTGTGATAGAGGCTGAAGTGTGTGATAGAGGCTGAAGGCTGAAGTGTGTGATGGAGGCTGAAGTGTGTGATGGAGGCTGAAGTGTGTGATAGAGGCTGAAGTGTGTGATAGAGGCTGAAGTGTGTGATAGAGGCTGAAGTGTGTGATGGAGGCTGAAGTGTGTGATGGAGGCTGGCACCGCCAGGCTAAAATAACCCAGCTTATTATTCAGCACCACGGACAGCGTCCGCAGTCACTGACCTCCATCACACTCTAGCAGGGTTAGTATATAGACTAGAATACAGTAGAGATACATATAAGTAGTGTATGGTATAGAGCAGGGGTGTCCAACTCATTTTGGGGTGACAGTAATCATTGCTATAGAGCAGGGGTGTCAAACTCATTTTGGGGTGAGGGCTGCATTGGATGAAAGGCGACTTGATGAGGGCCGAACCAGTCGCGGATCGGATGGCATGCACACTCACGCACATGTTCGCTCTGTTTTTCTTCCTGTCGTCTCAGCCACTGCTGTAGCTAGCAGTATAGCAGTATACCATTTTACAAATTGTGTTCATTATTAAGTAAAATAGCTACTTTCATTATTGGTATTACAGTTGCAGTTAGGTACGAGAGATGCTATTTGTTTAAAGGAGTAGTTCATCCCCAAAATGACTTTTTTTTTCTTTGATTACTCACGCCATGGAGACTTGAGTTCAATAATATATTTTTATTGTATTTGTCGCATTACTGAGACAAAAATGTGATAATAGTACACTTCCCCCCATTGATTCCGGATGGGGACCCAAATGCATTTGGGTCCCCATCCGGAATCAATAGGCATGCATTTATTGTAATCAAATTTCTGTTTTAAGAATGAGTCTCCATTGGCTCCATGGCATTTTGGGGGTGAACTACTCCTTTAAGAAGTGCCAATAAAAATAAACCATTTGATAATAGAATAATTCAATTCCTGATAGTCTCTGCTATAATTTGTAAATGGCTAAAACAATATATTATTGATGCAGGACAATAATTATTTTTATTGTATTTTATAATAAAAGAATAAAAGTATTGAACAATAATGGCATATTCAGAAAATATCTGAATAATAAAACTTTTACATTTTATTATTATTATATTTTTTAAATAAGTTATTTTCTTAACTCATTCGTAGTTTACGGCCGTAAAGCCCGTTGATTTCTCTATGTCTTTCACTGCCGGCTTCTCCTACCTGTTAACGTGGGCGCTCGTCCAGTTCCCATCGTGCGTGATCGGACACTGCTATGCATCGTGTGTTCGCGTATTCCATCAGCTTCTCGAATCCGTTGAAATTGTTTCAATTGATCAATAAGTTCTCCATCTGTAAGCCACGGAGTTTAGACAGAAAGCTAACGGGCCAAAATAGAGGACGGACATCCGCTTCCGGTTCAAGGGACTCAATGTTAAGTTGTCCGCTCAATAATGTGTCCGTGTAGAAACCGATCACGGAGCATTAGTTCCGGCCTATTTTAGTTCCGCTTCGATAAAAAAAATGTTTTTAATTAATTTTTATTACATTTACGGGTTCTACGGGCATGGCAGAGAAGGGGTACAAAGGGGTATTTTGAGGGCAGAGTTTGAGTTAACATTAATTTCCATGTCTAATATGTGTAATCTTTGAGTACAGTTCGAATATTGTAGGTATGTTCAGGTATTATTCGTACCCCCCACCCCATTCCTAGCAATGCTGTCATCTTCAAAGAGAGAGAGAGAGCTGGTCACTTAACATTCCAATCAATCAACTCAATCACTGCCAGGTGGGAGAAACCTAGCCTCGCAACAGCCAGACTCTCCAAAAGGAGAGTCTGGGAGTTCCCCATAGACAATGCATTACGCGATGACGTAGTTACTTACTTTGACTGACAGGTCCATTCAGTAGTCATCAGCGCATCAAAACATCGTCGGGAGAACATCAAATACATCTTTTCCAGACAGAAATTCCAGTGCAAACTGTTTGTTCGTTTTTAAGTTATGAGATGCCGTTTATTTCAGATAAAACTTCGCTTAATGCAGCTTTTATTTGCGATTTGTGAACTCGCATCGGACATGGGGTCCACCATGTTTGTTGTCAAAATGCGAGAGCTGTAGCAGCCGCTCGACCAATCAGGAGCGGTGTGAGGCGGGCTCGCTCGAAATGCAGCCTTTTGATTGGCCATTAGAAAAAAATTGCTAATAAAGAGGCTCGATGGGAGGGACACCAGACCGAGAAAGGAAGCACATTGGTGATGACGTAACTCGGGATGGCTTGCGAGGCTAGGAGAAACCTAGCCTGCAGTGAGAAGGCATTAGTTAGGTTAATTCTTAAAACAATCATAACTCTTGACAGGAATGGGCTAGAGACTTACTTTTTTTCCCTAAATGCTCTGAAATGTATGCTCTACAAGCCTGGGCCGCGGGCCGGATCCGGCCCGCGGGCCGTATGTTTGACATCCCCTCTAGCAGTAGAGACACATATAAGTACTCTCGTAGGAAAGGGGGGTCCACGTGCATAGGGTGGATTTTATTCCATCATACTCTAGCAGTAGAGACACATATAAGTAGGGTTAGGGTTAGGTATATATAAGTAGTCTGGTAGGAAAGGGGGGTCCATGTGCATAGGGTGGATTTTATTTTGCCACCTGATTGTTCTTAATCCTTAAAGGGTATATTTTAAGATTCTGCGAAAAACATTCCTTTGTTTAATAAAATGGACGCCACAAAACTGTGAAAAGTGATGACTCTGAAAAGTGACGACTCATCACTTTTCACCACAAAACCATAGTTTTGAGGGGCCGTTTATAGCCCAAGGAATGCTTTTCATGCAAAATAAATGTGACTGAGCATGACACTGGGGCAGTCATTTGGGAAGCCACTACTTTAGACCACAGCTGAAATTACTTTTTTTTTTTTTCCTAAAATGTGATAAAGCCACAAAAGCATGTCATAAATATCAGGCTACATTTCACTTAAACGCCAGAGCTTAACTCTGCATGTAAATAAGACTTTTTTTAATTAATGTGAGAGATCGGGACATAATTCTGTTGGTCCTCCCAAATTTAGAACTTGAAAAGTAGTATTTCAGCATGGCATCATTCTATAAGCCATATCTTCAAAACTGTTGGGTCAATCTCCACAACCAATATAGCATTTTGTAGCTATGAAAAATTCAATGACTAGCCGTCAGCCGCGCTGGGACACAAATGCTTGCAATGGATTCAGAATCATGAAAAACCCCCACTTAGACCCCTCACATGCTACTTAAAGAAGATATTTTGGGGGATCTATTTTTCCTCTATAGTAAGTGAATGGGTAGGTGCAAGAAATCATTAAAAATGAACCCCTTGGGACAATATTTATATATCCCTAACCCCCCTTTCCTACTAGACTAAAGTACTCCCGGTCAAAGTTGCTCAGTCAGAATGTTACTAGATCACTAGTATTAGAGTAATTGTAAATGCTTTTTATGAGTTCATTGTGGGCCTGCTTGCACACTTAATTGTCCCATCCACATTTTCTTGGCACCTAAAACTAGTCTTTTGTTCTTGAGCTTCAACATTCTGTTCGAACTTCAACTTGTTCAGCTTTACACGGTTATCCCTGCTTGTATATTTCTCCTTACTCGGAGGAATTCTGTCTTACCATTTTTATCACTGCCATCCACATTGTTGGCACTTAGAAATAGTCAACATTTTGTCTTACTATTTATAAAACTGCCATCCACATTATTTGGCACTTAAAAATAGTTCACATCTTTTGAGCTACAACTTGTTTGGAAAAACAGTTTTCCAGTATGTTGATGTTGTATGCATCAGCAAATTCTGTCTTACATTTATATTATGGTTATAAATGGTATAATGCTATACATTCTGCAACTGTGCATGTTGTCACAGAATGTGGATGTGTACTTTTTGTACTGTTTTCAGCAAGCCCACGCAGTTTCTCTAGGAACTGCATTCCTAGTTTCATTGAGGAGGTGGTGCCATAGTTTTGTACTTTTCCTGTTTTGTATGTGTCTATGGAGTTAACATTACTGTAATAGACCACCGGGTGTGGTTAAAATGTGCACATTTGCCTTCCCTGTGTATTTTGGTTTCTTCCTGAAAGCTGAAAGCCTCAAGAGTCAAAAGGCCTGATCGAAAAACACTGAGTTAATGACATCATAAAATAATCATACACCCAACACTGTGGGTGTGGCTAACTTCAGCTGGGTCACCAACCACCTGACAACCAGGCATACTTAATGAACTGGTGGGTGTGGCCACATAAAAACCTAATTTAAACACTTTCACTACACCTTTCTGGAAAAAGATCTTCCTCCTAGTAGAATCATAATACCTGATCATCATGTTTTAGGGGGATCATGGCACTGCATCTTTAAGTGTGGGACAGACATACATACATACATACATACATACATACATACATACATCTATACATACATACATACATACATACATACATACATACATACATCTATACATACATACATACATACATACATACATACATACATACATACATATACATACATACATACATACATACATACATACATACATACATACATACATACATACATACATACTGTACGTACATACATACATACATACATACATACATACATACATACATACATACATACATACATACATACATACATACATACATCATTCATACATACATACATACATACATACATACATACATACATCATTCATACATACATACATCATACATACATACATACATACATACATACATACATACATACTGTACATACATACATACATACATACATACATACATACTGTACATACATACATACATACATACATACATACATACATACATACATACATACATACTGTACGTACGTACATACATACATACATACATACATACATACATACATACATACATACTGTACATACATACATACATACATACATACATACATACATACATACATACATACATACTGTACGTACGTACATACATACATACATACATACATACATACATACATACATACATACATACATACATACATACATACATACATAGCTACATACATACATACATACATACATACATACATACATACATACATACACACACACACACACACACACACACACACACACACACACACACATACATACATACATACATACATACATACATACATACATACATACTGTACGTACATACATACATACATACATACATACATACATACATACATACATACATACATACATACATACATACATACATACATACGGTACATACATACATACTGTACATACATACATACATACATACATACATACATACATACATACATACATACTGTACATACATACATACATACATACATACATACATACTGTACATAGATACATACATACATACATACATACATACATACATACATACATACATACATACATACATACATTCATACATACATACATACTGTACATAAATACATACATACTGTACATACATACTGTACGTACATACATACATACATACATACATACATACATACATACATACATACATACATACATACATACTGTACATACAGACATACATACATATGTGACGGAGAGAGTCGCAGCCCCAGCCTTGAAGCCTCAAAAGTCTAGTATCTCCTCCAGACCAAAGAGATGTCTCTTTGGTCTAGTGGTTAAGATATTGGACTTTCGCGTGGGAAACCCGGGTACGAAGCCGGGTGGGGAGGTTCGGATCACCTCCGTTACACATGCATACATACATACATACATACATACATACATATTGTACATACATACATACATACATACATACATACATACTGTACATACGTATACATACGTACATACGTACATACGTACATACGTACATACTGTTCGTACATACATACTGTACATACATACTGTACATACATACATACATACATACATACATACATACATACATACATACATACATACTGTACATACATACATACATACATACATACATACATACATACATACTGTACTGTACAAACAGACAAAGCCAGATGTAGGCGCGCTTAGCACTACTGAAAAAAATACTTGTTTGGGGTCATTTTAACGTCTACTCAGGCTTTTGTGAACCTCGGACCGTTTTTAAGTTCCTTTGATTCATTATTTAGAGGTTGATATTCAACCATGAAAACACCCATCCTTGGTTCTAATGCATGAGGGGGCCATGTTTTTTTAATTACTTTTTTCCTTTTATTTTTTTTATATTTTTGGGGGAAATGAAAACATACAAAAATACAACAAAATGTTTAAATCAAGGAAAAAGGTTATCAAAAGAATCATGGCTTCGGCCCCTCAGGGCAGTATGAGTCACCAGAAACAAGGACTGGTGTTTTCAATTAATCAAATATGGTTAAAATGGAGTTTGACGTTACAATAGGTTTGTATAAATGAGTCTGATTAAATGAATCAATAATCTAAATACTGAACAAGCAACTTAAAAGAACCTGTCCTGGGCGTTCACAAAAGCCTGAGTAGACATTAAATGATGTTTGAAAGTGAAATCTCCCTTTCACTAATCAAAAGTACACGTAAAGTACATTTTATTCTTACAGAAACGTGCACTGGAATGCTTGTAGAACCACCACTATGCTACACAATAGAAACACCTGTAAAATCATAGAGAAATCACACCCAGGGTGAAGTGACCAGTGCCTTTTATGAGTTAACTTCATTAAGCGCCTCACGGAGCTTGGCCAATGCCAAGCTCTGCGAGACGGACTTACTGACGTACATACATACACACAAAGCCAGATGTAGAAGCGGTTAGCACAGCTCAGATCAAATCAAGAAAAGGAAAACACAATAAACCTTTGAAAATACTATATGAACCCTTTCTCATTAGCAAAATCTCAAACAAAGAAAAAAGCCAACCTAAAATTAACAAGTACAAATAGTTTGTCTTTTAAATGCAGTGGAGTGAAAGTAATTTGCCTAATTATGCTAACACTTACCTCGGTTTTGTCCAAAAATTGGGTCCATGATTCATACATGATTGTTTTGAAGGGTATTAATAGTCTGTTGGCTTGTGTCATTGTAGTTGGATCTGTCATTGTAGAACCAATGACATTTTGGTTAAAAACATTGTGTACATATAGCTATAAACCATTAAGACTCCCTAATCGGAGATAAGCAACCGTCAGGTCGCATTTATACATGCAGCCTCATGGTGGCGCTAGAACAGGGGCATGTGAAATCAAGGGTGGAGGTTGTGGTTTGCCAGCCAAGGAGTGTGTGTGCAAAGTTTGGCATGGATAGGGGAAACATTGCCGGAGATAAGAGTAGGGGAAAAAGTGTGACGTGACGTGACGTGACGTGACGTGACATGACGGACAGACTGACTGACGGAGGGACAGACAGCTGGTGGAGCTTTTCATAGTAACTTGCGATGGTTGCAATAATCCTCCTGAGCCACCAGTTCCAGACAGCTCCAGCAGGGGGCAGTGAGTGAACGTTTGGTCTCAGAGAGCATAGAAGGAACAGACGTAAACAAAGGAAATGCAACCCCTGCAATGCATGATGGGATTGATAGATTAGTAATTACTATCTCTGAATGTGAGCCATTCAAGAGGTGTTTTAACTTGACTTCAGTTCTATAAGCTATTAGGGGTGGGACGTAGCCTATAAGCCTATATAACCATAGCCTATAAGCTATGGTTGCAAAACAATTCACTCAATCTAATTAACCAAAAAACAAAAAGTCACGATATATACATGTGTTAAATCCGCATGCATGTGTGGGTATATTATTTAATTTAATTGACTTCAGACTCGGCATGCGTGTCTAATCTGAGTGTTTGACCGAAGAGATGATCAACGGAGCAGCGTTCTTACCATTATAATTAACGCAGGTACAGAAGAACGGAAAGAGTTTCTCAGTGAAGGCGCAGCCAGTGAAAGAGTAGAGGTGAACTCTGGCCTCCACGTCATAAAAGGAGACCAGACCCTCCTCGTGATCCACAAACACTCCCAGCGTCTGGACCTCCCCTCTCACGGGGAGCAGGAGAGAAGGGCCGGCGAGAGCCTTGTAGGAGCCGTTCTTCAGTCCTATCGTCCAGAAACCGTTGTTGGGTCTCGGTTTGATCGGTCCCTTCCTGTCGATGGACTCCCTGGTCACTCCTAAATACCAGGCGGTTTTCTCTCCAACCTGAACCTCGTAGTAAGACCTTCCTGAGGAGAAGCTCTGTTGTCCCAAGACGCAGTGACACAGGGAGAACCTCTGTGCATTGTCTGGGAGAGACTGCCACACGTCTCCGTGATTCACTTGCTTCCCGTCGTCAGACAGGACGAGCCAGGGATTGGCCGTGTCGGCGTCCAGAGTTACGTCCACCGCGTGTTGCCGGATTCTCCTCAGCTCTGCGTCGTAGAGCTTCTCCACCTCTCGGCCGAGCGTCTTCTCCAGCTGAGCCACGGAGGTCCTCACCGTCCCCACGTACGACGATGGATGGACGTCGACCTTGGCCCAGTCCTTGGTGGGCAGCGGGGTGTTGATGGACATGAAGTTCTGGAGGAAGTAGAGGTGGTGTTCAGCGTGCGAGAGGAGCCTCGTCATCTCGGAGCTTCTCCTCCTCAACTCGGCGATCTCCTTTTCCAGCTGCTCGACGAAGCCTTCGGTCTGTTTCTCTTTTATCTTGTGCTTTTCCACGCAGCTCGTCAGAGCCCCGAAGAAGCGCACGCACGTCTCGGCTATCTCCTTGTCGGCGTCCTTCCTGCCGAGCTCCACCGAGAGCCTGACCTCCTGGATCTTCAGCTGCCGCTCCTGGATCATCTGCTGCAGCTCCGCCTGCGTCTTCCCCAGCTCCGCCTTCTGCCCCTCAGACTCCTCCTCCAGGGAGACGATGCGGTGCAGCTTGTGCTCCGACTGCGTGCAGGACTTGCAGACGCACACGCGGTCCGTCTTGCAGAACAGCTCCAGAGCCCGGTCGTGTTTCTTGCACATGCACATGTCCTCCAGGTTCTTCACGGGGTCGATGAGTTTGTGTCTCCTCAGCCCCGACACCCTGAGGTGGGGCTCCAGGTGGGCGTGGCAGTAGGCGGTCAGACACACCAGGCAGGACTTCAGGGCTCGGAGCTTGGTCTCCATGCAGACGTCACAGCCGACCTCGTCTGGTTCGTCTGGTTGGGCCGAGGCCTGAGAACGTTGCTGCTGCCGCTGAGAACACTGTGACTCCTCCTCCTGGGAATAGAGAGAACTGGCCGACGCCATTTACACACAACAGTGAAAGTCAAGTCAATGTAGCGACTTAATAAGCATTAATTAGCAGGAATGATTAATTATGATTAATATTAATGTATTACTTATGATGATCAATTCATGATGAAAAAGCATACGAGTGAATCACGAATTGAGCGTTAATCTAACGTTAATGACGTGTATGAACTTAGCGTGGAGTGTCGCCATTTTATTTATTTGGACAACGGCTTATCAGACCACGATGACACGCAGTGACATCACTCTGACATCACACAGGCGTGCAAGGAAATTAGGATTTTTTTTTGTTAAACCGTGTTTTTTATCTCATTCCAACCTCTAAATCTAACCTATGGCTAATCCTAAACCAGATCTTTAAGCGGTGCTCCTAGCTCCAACGTCTGGCTTTGTCCGGTCAAAAACCAAAGGTAAAAACATGTCCAGGCCTTCAGTAAACTGACTGGGTTTACGTCAGGCCTCCGTCCTGCACAAACGCCTCAAAGTTTGTTGTGTGCCAGGTTGCCATTGGCCAAGCTTCGAAGGACGCGCTGTGATTGGCTAGCAGGACGCTTGATGAAATTAACTCATGAATAGCACTATAACTCACTTCACACTAGGTGTGATTTTTTTTCACAGTGCAGCACCGAGTCCCGCTCTGTGAGCTTGTAGATCTGCTCTGCAAGCTTGTAGATCTGCTATTTTTAGTGTCACTCTGCGAGCTTGTAGATCTGCTATTTTTTTGAAAAATCGTGATCATTTGTGCAAGTCTTTGAATGTTTTGACCCGATTCCATAAATGTCTTTTAAAAAAGGGTTTTTGAAAAACGCATCTTCCTATGTCAGTGGTGCTTGAACGTTTTCATGTCAAGGACCCTAGAATTACATGTATTTGACCAAGGACCCCCAATGCCCCCATCTCAAAATATGTTGTTCTAGGGACCACCCGGAAGCAAATATTTGAGTTATAAATGTTTTATGTTTTATGAAGATATTCAAAGATTAGCAAAAAAATAAAAAAAATAAAAATCACTATTTAAAAACAAATAGCAGATCTAGATAGATACCTTTATTATCCCAAGGAGGAAAATCAGTTGCCCAGAGGCAGCACAGCAGTATAAGGTTATTTACAAAGAGAAGTAGGAAAAAGATAAAAGAAAAACAAGAACAGAGTACAGTAAAGAGCGCACAACTATCAAAATAGTACAGTGTCCAAATCAAAAGTGACCATAGCAGTCAATGCTAGTTAGTGCAACAAGTATTTCACTGTCATGTCAAACACTAGCAAAAATACCCAAAACTACTAACACAACCTAATAGTGCAGTGTCAAAAAATATGTGCGAAAAAAAACAACTCGAAAGGAAAAGAAACTAGAAAGGGTGTCACAGCCAGACCCACATGAGCACCCTCCCTGGAAGGTCCTTAGAGGTCAGAGTCAGTACAATAGATCCGTCATCCTAGGTTAGGAAGGTAGTCCTCCTCAATCGACCATTGTGTGTCTCATTGTACATTTTAAGGGCAGCCGGTACAAAAGACTTTCCAAGTCTCTCGCATCTCCATCCTGGGTAGACAAAACGGTCGTTTCCTCTCTTACTCCAATAACTGAAGATCTCTAGATGGAGGGGGTGGGAGGAGTTGTTCAAGATGGAGTCCAGCTTCCTAGCCGTTCACACCCTGGTTACTTCCTCCACCCCCTGCAGAGAGGACCCAACAACAGAGCCAGCTTTCCTCACCAGTCTATTTAGGTTAAAGGTGTCACTGCTCTGTTGTTGCCACCCCAGCAGGTTATTCCAAAAAAGAGGACACTTGCCATGACAGACTGGTAGAACATCTGTAGCATCCTATTGCACATGCACACGCCAAACGATCTTATTCTTCTCAGGAAAAACAGCCTGCTTTTCCCCTTGCTGTGAAACGCCTCTGCGTTGTCCGACCAGTCGCAGTGTGGCACTTGGTGCCGTGCTGTGAGCTTGTAGATCTGCTGTTGTTAATAGTTAAAGCATTAAATAATGGTTAAAGTGGTTCCAGATCTAAATGGGTGAAGGCAATACTTTATTATCACCTTCAGTCCATTACAAAGTAGAGCTGTCAACTAGATAGATATATAGATAGGTAGATAGGTAGATAGATAGATAGATAGATAGATAGATAGATAGATAGATAGATAGATAGATAGGTAGGTAGGTAGGTAGGTAGATAGATAGATAGATAGATAGATAGGTAGGTAGGTAGGTAGGTAGGTAGGTAGGTAGGTAGATAGATAGATAGATAGATAGATAGATAGATAGATAGATAGATCAGTCCATTACAAAGTAGGACTCCAGAGCTGTCAACTACGTCTGTGTTTCTACAAAGAAACAAGTCCATTCAAACTGCCAAGTGAAACGTGTAATAATTATCTCTTGTACCAGGCACCGTCAAAAAGGAATTCATGCCAAAAAAGTGACACATTTAACGACTTTTAGTAGTAGTACTTAGACTAGAAAAGAAAATTTCCAAGAAATTTTAAGTGTGCCTGCAGCTCGCTAAGTCTGTGCAACCTTGTGTAGCGGTTGGTGTTAGCATTAGCGTTAAATTTTTTAACATTAGCATTTTTTGCATAAGCTTTAACATTATGGTTCTTCATATGACACCACCCACAGCCATTTCGACTAATTAGTGGCGTTTTGGCGCATTTTCGGCCGTTATCACGGGTCGCACTTTAACGACAGTTTTTTTAGAAAAAAATGTTTTTTGAGAAAAAAAAAGTTTTTTGAGAAAAAAAAGTTTTTTGACAAAAAAAGTTTTTTGAGAAAGAAAGTTTTTTGAGAAAAAAAAGGTTTTTGAGAAAAAAAAGGTTTTTGAGAAAAAAAAGGTTTTTGAGAAAAAAATTTTTGAGAAAAAAAATTTTTCTGAAAAAAAAATGTTTTGAGAAAAAAAAAAATTGAGAAAAAAATAATTTGAGAAAAAAATAATTTGAGAAAAAAAACATTTTTGAGAAAAAAAAAATTGAGAAAAAAAAATTTGAGAAAAAAAAAATTTTGAGAAAAAAAAAATTTGAGAAAATTTTTTTTTGAGAAAAAAAAAATTTAAGAAAAAAACATTTTGAGAAAAAAAACCCTAACCCTATTTTTCGGAGTCCCCCATTCAAAGTCAATGGGGTTTTTGGGCGTCGTTTTTTGCGAATTACATCGCAATCGTATCGCGGATCGGAAAGAAAAGTAATAGCACACCATTCCCGGCCGAGCCGCACATTTTGATGTATATATTGCGGGGGTGGCGTAAATTGTGCGGCAGTTATTACGAGCAGAAATTTGCAAGAACATGACTTACTTACTTACTTACTGACTTAAGTATGGCGGATTACAATAAGTGTTTTGCCATTGCATGGCAGGCACACTTAATTAAGTGGCTGACTGACAGAATCTACTTTTTTTCATGACTCTACCCTTTCATTATTTTGGAACATCTAACATTTAAACGAGGACTTTTATGAAAATTAATGGATGACAATTATTATGCACAGCAGCTCTTCACACAAACTACAGGACAGATACAATCTTGTGACCATCAAAGTAATTAACTAAATTAGATAAGCTAACATGTAACTAACGTGTGGGTGAGAAGAAGCTTAGGGCACTTCTCTCACACAACTAAACTAAAACATGTTCAAAGCACAGCAGTCTTTTTTAGTAAGCAAGTACATTTACTCAAGGAGGAAAATATCGTACTTCTCCACTACAATTATATGAAAACTATTGTTACTTTGTCGATTTTGATTATTATTACAAAAGACACCAACCACTTCAGTTGTATACACTAGTATATACATATGTATATATATATATATACTAGTATATGTATGTACAGCACTGGTTCTCAAAGTGTTTTGGTTGCAGTACCCCCAGGAGTACCCCCAGGTACCCCTGGGGGTTGCAGTACCCCCAGGTCCCCCCTTCCCCTGACTACAGCATTCTGCTTATTAAATGTACATCAAAAGTCCAAAAGGCCAATATGTTCCAAATAAAACAACATAATGGCAAATAAACATTGCTTTCTATTCAATAACAGTTGTACTAGTCAAGTTATTGATCAATGTTTTGTACCCATAACAGTAAAATACATATTCCCATTTTCTCCTGTACCCCCTGCAGTACCCCCGCGTACCCCCATTTGTGAAGCACTGGTATACAGTATACTGTATATTTCGGCCATTTGAAAATAGCTGATCTACAAGCTCACAACGCGTTGCGATGCGCATGGATACTAGGTTGGAACTGCTCTTCTTAGTTCTACAATATTTACAACATTGGCAATATCTGTTTAATACTGTGAGACATGTGAAATGTATTGTTTTCTGTATGATAGCTTTACCTCAAAACACTGTCTGTTGTGAGGTTTGCTACATTACAACAAGGGATGTGTATTTTTCTCTCATGGTGTTCCAGCCGTAACCAAAGAGCAATTGTTTACTTCATGAATACATTTACTGTCAAAGCTTCGCCGTTCAAAAACCAGAACATTGAAAACGTCTCAAATTGACTTGTCCTTTTTGTCTCCATCTCATCGTGTTCCTTCACCACCAGGCGTAGCGTTGTTGATGCAGTCAACAAAAGACATGAAAAGTGGAATTGGTTTACATTGGATGATACGCTGCAACCAGGGACGTGCTGGCCATTGGGAAAAGCGGGACAACTCCCGAACGGCCGGTTCCTTCCCGGCCGGTCCAGGCCGGCCATTAGGAAAAAGTAAAATGTCGGCCTTCGTTCCATTTTGGGGGCTGGGCGGCCAACAAAGTAAATCGTCACTGTCGGGCAGAAACCTCATATCTCCAAGTTTCAAATTTGTACATTTTTTCACAAAGCAAAGACCTGCTTCATCATACAAGGGCGTCACACAAAAGTAGTGAAAACAGCCGATCTACAAGCACACAAAGCCTCGCAGTGCGACGCGTTGTGTGCTTGTAGATCGGCTGTTTTCACTAGTTTAAATCATTTTTAAAATGATAAATACAAAACAAACGGTTTTGGACCCGACAAGGTTTCCACCCGACAACAACGAAATATAACTCATGTAATTGGCCCACTGGCTTGTCACTTGTCATGATCTGAAATTGCGAATCTTTGAGTAGCAGCAGCGCTATAGAGAGAGATCTCTCTCCATAGCGCGCAATGAGGGCCTCTACAACTCTTTTTCCCGGGCTGAAACAGGGGCCCAGCACGTCCCTGGCGGCAACCCACAATGCAAGGCGTCTATATGTTATGTATCCAATCACAGTGCGCTGCAGCAGCAAACTGCCCATAAAGGAGAGGGGCGAGTAAAACCTGCCTTTGCATCACGCCAGACATCGCTCTTCTTTATTCACGTTAGGAAGTTCCTCCTGTGCACTCCAGTTGAAATGTTGAATCACAGCGATTCCCTAATGCTTTGATATTTAGTTTCACTAACATATATTCTCCATGGGAACAATGTATTTACCCCCTGCTGAGAGACGTTATGTGAAATGGACTCAGCTGATTGCTGTCTGCAGTCTTTCTCCGCAAGGCTTTGTTACTTACTGTCTCTCTACACTGTCTGTCCTACACGGTCTGTCTCTCAGCTGTCTGTCTCTCCTACACTGTCTGTCTCTCCTACACTGTCTCCCTCTCAGCTGTCCTACTGTCTGTCTCTCCTACACTGTCTCCCTCTCAGCTGTCCTACTGTCTGTCTCTCCTACACTGTCTGTCTCTCAGCTGTCTGTCTCTCCTACACTGTCTCCCTCTCAGCTGTCCTACTGTCTGTCTCTCCTACACTGTCTGTCTCTCAGCTGTCCTACTGTCTGTCTCTCCTACATTGTCTGTCTCTCAGCTGTCCTACTGTCTGTCTCTCCTACACTGTCTCCCTCTCAGCTGTCCTACTGTCTGTCTCTCCTACACTGTCTGTCTCTCAGCTGTCCTACTGTCTGTCTCTCCTACACTGTCTCCCTCTCAGCTGTCCTACTGTCTGTCTCTCCTACACTGTCTGTCTCTCAGCTGTCTGTCTCTCCTACACTGTCGGTCTGTCTCTCAGCTGTCCTACTGTCTGTCTCTCCTACACTGTCTGTCTCTCAGCTGTCCTACTGTCTGTCTCTCCTACACTGTCTGTCTCTCAGCTGTCCTACTGTCTGTCTCTCCTACACTGTCTCTCTACACTGTCTGTCCTACACTGTCTCCCTCTCAGCTTTCTCACATTCTGTCTCTCCTACACTGTCTCTCTCTCAGCTGTCCTACTGTCTGTCTCTCCTACACTGTCTGTCTCTCAGCTGTCCTACTGTCTGTCATTCCTACACTGTCTGTCTCTCTACACTGTCTCTCCTACACTGTCTCTCTCTCAGCTGTCCTACTGTCTGTCTCTCTACACTGTCTCCCTCTGAAATGTCCTGGTCTGTACTGGAAACAGAATTTGATTTGTCCCCATGTGTCTACCTATTGAACGATTTATCGGAGATCAGGATGGACATAAAAATATAGACTGTTAATTACCATAACATATTTTGCTAAAAATTGTATTCTTTAGTTCTGGAAAGATGAATTGTCACCCACCTTTGGGATGTTCCAAGATCAATTAGCTCAACTACTACCACTGGATGTTCCTAGAGCAATTAGCTCAACTACTACCACTGGATGTTCCTAGAGCAATTAGCTCAACTATTACCACTGGATGTTCCTAGAGCAATTAGCTCAACTATTACCACTGGATGTTCCTAGAGCAATTAGCTCAACTACTACCACTGGATGTTCCTAGAGCAATTAGCTCAACTACTACCACTGGATGTTCCTAGAGCAATTAGCTCAACTATTACCACTGGATGTTTCTAGAGCAATTAGCTCAACTACTACCACTGGATGTTCCTAGAGCAATTAGCTCAACTATTACCACTGGATGTTTCTAGAGCAATTAGCTCAACTATTACCACTGGATGTTCCTAGAGCAATTAGCTCAACTACTACCACTGGATGTTTCTAGAGCAATTAGCTCAACTATTACCACTGGATGTTCCTAGAGCAATTAGCTCAACTATTACCACTGGATGTTCCTAGAGCAATTAGCTCAACTACTACCGCTGGAGAAACTGACTTTTGAAATACATAATCGAGGACGGGTGTTCCAGGACCTTTGGTCCCCATTGTTCTCCCAGCTGGGAGCCGGGTCAAAGGTCAACTGTCTGACATGAACTGTATGATATGAGAGCCTGGTCAACTGTCTGACATGAACTGTAAGATATGAGAGCCTGGTCAACTGTCTGACATGAACTGTAAGATATGAGAGCCTGGTCAACTGTCTGACATGAACTGTAAGACATAGAGCTGGGTCAACTGTCTGACATGAACTGTAAGACATGAGTCATGCATTTGCTGATGTTGTTGTTGTTGTTGCGCTACTATTATACTGTATTTTTTTATTTAGTTTTTTGTCTGTTTTGTTTTGTTTTTGTCTGTTTTTTGTTATGTAAAATTGTGCCCCAATAAAAAGATTTATAAAAAAAGAAAATGTCCAGGTATGTTTAATGAAATACTTAAGGGAATATATCCCTTAACACAATGACTGCCTTCTTTAAAAATCGACTTACCCAGTTCCCTGCCACACACTTTTTACACTTTTCTTTTTTTTTTTTACAATTTTTTTCCTAATTGTGTGTTGATGTGAGAATGTCAAACCATGCGCCATATGAAAGATCAGAGTCTCTAGTTACACACTTCTTCGGCCGCCAGCAACAAAGGGTTAATGGTTTTTGTCCAGATCACATGGCACCGCTGCTTTGACTGTGATTGGCTGGGGGAGGCTGGGTCTTTCCTGCTGGGTCTTCCCTTGTGTAAGCGATCTAGTCACACGATTGGTCCAGCGTGGGTCACATGACACAGTCTAAGATGGCCACTAGCACTAGACAGAGTGAAGAACATGAAAACATGTATTTTTTGCCATGTTTTGGCTGTAAAAGTCTGTTTTAGAGAAAATGGAGATTTCTTTTTGGGGATATAATGCATTCTCTATGGCCGGGCTTCACTTCACATGCACGCCCAATGTGCATTGTAATCGAATCGTGGACTTTTACCGATTCACACGCCCTGAAAACATCCATTATTACACCGGAGCGACGTACTGTAAGTAATCAATGTAAAATCATTAATTATGATAAAATTACAACTCTTTCAACTCGGGCCGTGGCATGAGTAGACACCGGGCCCAGCTCGTGCAACTCGGGCCGGGGCAGTCATTGTGTTAAGTATATATAATATGAACTAAATTGGAAAGAAGTGGTTTTAATATCTCAAATCTCTCTCTCTCTCTCTCTCTCTCTCTCTCTCTCTCTCTCTCTCTCTCTCTCTCTCTCTCTCTCTCTCTCTCTCTTCCACAGTATATCTAACTACACTCCTAAGGTTGGTGAGAAGGACACTCAGAAGGCCATCCGACAAGCCTTCAACGTGTGGCAGGCCGTCACGCCACTCACCTTCCAGGTATCTGTCTGTCAATCACTGTCTGTCTGTCAATCAACTCATCACTGTCTATCTGTCTGTCATTTAACTCATCACTGTCTGTCTGTCTGTCTGTCTGTCTGTCTGTCATTTAACCCATCACTGTCTATCTGTCTGTCATTTAACTCATCACTGTCTGTCTGTCAATCAACTCATCACTGTCTGTCTGTCTGTCATTTAACTCATCACTGTCTGTCTGTCTGTCATTTAACCCATCACTGTCTGTCTGTCTGTCTGTCATTTAACCCATCACTGTCTGTCTGTCTGTCTGTCTGTCATTTAACCCATCGCTGTCTGTCTGTCATTTAACCCATCACTGTCTGTCTGTCTGTCATTTAACCCATCACTGTCTGTCTGTCTGTCATTTAACTCATCGCTGTCTGTCTGTCTGTCTGTCATTTAACTCATCACTGTCTGTCTGTCTGTCATTTAACTCATCACTGTCTGTCTGTCTGTCATTTAACTCATCACTGTCTGTCTGTCATTTAACTCATCACTGTCTGTCTGTCATTTAACTCATCACTGTCTGTCATTTAACTCATCACTGTCTGTCTGTCATTTAACTCATCGCTGTCTGTCTGTCATTT
This sequence comes from Nannobrachium achirus, assembly GCF_963921795.1. NCBI lineage: Eukaryota > Metazoa > Chordata > Actinopteri > Myctophiformes > Myctophidae > Nannobrachium > Nannobrachium achirus. The sequence continues at coordinate 74,831,331 of NC_137815.1, read as the reverse complement.
AACTCATCGCTGTCTGTCTGTCATTTAACTCATCACTGTCTGTCTGACAGGGTTAGACCTCCTCCATCATACTCGGTTAGGGTTAGGGTTAGGGTTACCTAACCCTAACCCTCCTCCATCATACTGCAGCGTCAGACTAAAGTATCAAAAGTAGCAGATCTACAAGCTTGAAACGAGCTTGAAGATCTGCTCCCCTCCCCTCCCCTCCTCTCCTCTCCTCTCCTCTCCTCTCCTCTCCTCTCCTCTCCTCTCCTCTTCTCTCCTCCCCTCCCCTCCCCTCCCCTCCTCTCCTCTCCTCTCCTCCCCTCTCCCCCCCGCCCACCCCCCCCCCAGGAGGTCCCGTACTCTGACATCAAGAACGAGGGCAAGGAGGCTGACATTATGATCTAACCCTAACCCTAACCCTAACCCTCCCCTCTCCTCTCCTCCAATCAGGAGGTCCCGTACTCGGACATAAAGAACGAGGGCAAGGAGGCTGACATCATGATCTTCTTCGCCTCTGGTTTCCATGGCGACAGCTCTCCGTTCGACGGGGAGGGGGGCTTCCTGGCCCACGCCTACTTCCCCGGCCCGGGCATCGGAGGAGACACGCACTTCGACTCGGACGAACCCTGGACGCTCGGCAACGCCAACCACGACGGTAAACAGTTTACCTTAACCCTAACCCTAACGTTAACCCCTAAACCCTAACCCTAACCCTAACCCTAACCCTTAACCCTAACCCTTAACCCTAACCCTAACCCTTAACCCTAACCCTAACCCTAACCCTAACCCTGGACGCTGGGCAACGCCAACCACGACGGTCAGACACCTTTACTGTTTTTACCTTCTCATTCTGCTGCTCTGACACCAACGTGTCGAACGCCCTGAAAACATCCATTATTACACGTCTTTCTGTCTAGGACACCAACGTGTCGAATGCCCTGAAAACATCCATTATTACACGTCTTTCTGTCTAGGACACCAACGTGTCGAACGCCCTGAAAACATCCATTATTACACGTCTTTCTGTCTAGGACACCAACGTGTCGAATGCCCTGAAAACATCCATTATTACACGTCGTTCTGTCTAGGACACCAACGTGTCGAACGCCCTGAAAACATCCATTATTACACGTCTTTCTGTCTAGGACACCAACGTGTCGAACGCCCTGAAAACATCCATTATTACACGTCTTTCTGTCTAGGACACCAACGTGTCGAACGCCCTGAAAACATCCATTATTACACGTCTTTCTGTCTAGGACACCAACGTGTCGAACGCCCTGAAAACATCCATTATTACACGTCTTTCTGTCTAGGACACCAACGTGTCGAACGCCCTGAAAACATCCATTATTACACGTCTTTCTGTCTAGGACACCAACGTGTCGAACGCCCTGAAAACATCCATTATTACACGTCTTTCTGTCTAGGACACCAACGTGTCGAACGCCCTGAAAACATCCATTATTACACGTCTTTCTGTCTAGGACACCAACGTGTCGAACGCCCTGAAAACATCCATTATTACACGTCTTTCTGTCTAGGACACCAACGTGTCGAACGCCCTGAAAACATCCATTATTACACGTCTTTCTGTCTAGGCCACCAACGTGTCGAACGCCCTGAAAACATCCATTATTACACGTCTTTCTGTCTAGGACACCAACGTGTCGAACGCCCTGAAAACATCCATTATTACACGTCTTTCTGTCTAGGACACCAACGTGTCGAACGCCCTGAAAACATCCATTATTACACGTCTTTCTGTCTAGGCCTGGGACAAAATATCGATATTTCGATATACCGCGGTATTATCTCCCGCGATAATTATGGATATGTTGCCGGCAAATATCGAGTTTTCATAACACCAGGGATTTCCCATTTAACCTACTGTATGGTGTAGTACTATGGTGCAATACGGCCAGCCGCCTGCACTGTTTGTAGTGGGGGCGCTAGTGAGATAAATGAGAGTAGATCGGCCGGATTATGCAACAGTGAGGAAGAGAGAAGAACGTTGCGCTGTTGTTCTCTCACTCTGAGTCTGACGGTCAGAGAGAGAGGGAGTTAACGTTAACCCCTAACCCTAACCCTAAGAGAGAGAGGGAGAGAGGAGGAATGGAGAGGAGAGGAGAGGAGAGAGAGAGAGAGAGAGAGAGAGAGAGAGAGAGAGAGAGAGAGAGAGAGAGAGAGAGAGAGGGAGAGAGGAGGAATGGAGAGGAGGATACATTGCATCTTGTCTTCAGTTTACAACAAGGTGAAGTTAATTTGAGCAACACATACAGCTCTGTCTGTGTTTAGTGGACACACACACATAGACTACTGTACACATGCAGCCACCATTACAATATACAAACACACACAATTACACACACACACCCACGTTAATATGAATGGAAGTCATACAGACACACACACACGCACGCACGCACGCACGCACACACACACACACATACCACACACGCACACAGAAACACAACCATGTTCCCCCTTTGCCTCGATCTCCCTATTTTCTTTTTTGTATTTATTCAGACATCCTCACCACTGATATGGATTTAATTTCATTTCATTTCATTGTATTATTATCAAAGCAATAAGAACATGAAACAAATTGGTTATACTTGCAAAGCACTGTCACTATTAAGAAATCATTTTCCTCCATGTAATTGGCACAATCCTATAGCCTGTTTTAGAGAGGCTATTTTAAAGGTTCCAGGCACTATGCATGTACATTTTTTACATGGGGGAGCTGGCTCTTTTAGGGCGGGGGCGAATGAATTTTGGCAGCAAACAATAATGAATAGTACTAATAGTACTAATATGACAAACGTGATTCACTCCCACCTATAGGGTATGGATAACTGAACAGAGCAGATCATTGGTAGAGGACTCTAGGTGAACAGGTAGGGTTTTGGGTTAGGGTTAGATAGGTGAACAGAGAGGGTTTTTGTGGGGCTGAAGATGCTTTCCAGCATAAAAAGTATGTTTTATAGCATGGTTTACATAGAAATCAATCAATTGTCTTTCACATATTCATATATATTTTATCTATTTATTCCTAAAATATTTTTCATCACAATTGGGTCTGTGAGGTGGGGGGGCTTATGGGGTGCTAAGCCTTCACCGAGGGGGGCTAAAGCCCCCTCTAGCCCCCCCTGGAGCAGCCCTTGCTGTCGAGGTCCAGACCACTGGACACGTCTAAGCAAGCCGTTTGAGGTACTGCAGTTGGGGCTTCTATTCATGAACCTCATGAACGCGCATCTAGGCTTCTTTGTATTGACGCGCGTTCATAGCGGAAGTGCTCGTTCATGAATTAGAGCCCCAGCGCGTCCATGAACACAAACTATGACGCAAAATGCGTCACAGAAGCAAAATAGAAGCCCCACCACGTCACGTTTCAGGGGCGTCTCAAACGCGGAAGTACGCTTCATGCGCTGGGTGAGCAACTCAATGCAAGTGGACGGGCGGGGATATCCGTCATATTTTGAATAATTTAGATTTGAGGCTAAATACACATCATTTTGGGGGTCCTTGACATGAAAACGATTGAGAACGATGTACCCTACACATCCACGGACCTTTAAGGTATACGGTAACTCTGAGAGTGTGGAACCAAGTGGACCCGTTACGGTACAGCCTAGTAAAGCAGTTCTGTCTGCAGTAAAGCAGTTCTGTCTGCAGTAAAGCAGTTCAGTATGAAGGTCTGCAGTAAAGTGAGTTGTTGCAGTAAAGTGAGTTGCTGCAGTAAAGTGAGTTGTTGCAGTAAAGTGAGTTGCTGCAGTAAAGTGAGTTGTTGCAGTAAAGTGAGTTGCTGCAGTAAAGCCAAGAGGGCGATAGCAAGAGGGTGCAAAAGACCTGTACTTCCCGTTTCTGTGTGACGTAGGTAGATACCTTTTTAGGAGGCGGAAGCATGTTTGGAGTCTATTAATTTACAATGGGAGAGCTAACGTGAACACAGAGCAAAATAATAGTTCAGAAGCTATAGTCACTGAACTAAATATTGGACCGGATCATCACAAGCCACATAATATTAACAAAATTGTCATACTAAAGTGGCTTTTTTCAGCGACACAACTGAGAAAATCAACTTTAATATTGCTCTTAGCTGTCCCAGCAACACACTCTCGCGGGATCTATAGCACCAGTAAACAGGACGTGCGCGAGATTTGCCGTCAGAGCTGGCGCCCACTTAGGAGTCTATTTGTAGGATTTGTGTACCATGTCGCGCTCTAGTGGATCCAATGAGGATCTTCATTAATTAAATATCTTTGAGTAAAGTGAGTTGCTGCAGTAAAGTGAGTTGCTGCAGTAAAGTGAGTTGTTGCAGTAAAGTGAGTTGTTGCAGTAAAGTGAGTTGCTGCAGTAAAGTGAGTTGCTGCAGTAAAGCAAAGATATTTAATTAATGAAGATCCTCACTCCAACCTAAAAGCTCCTAAACCTCTAAATGTCTAATCTAACTCTGAACCCCAACGTGAATCTTTTAATCTGAATCTAAACACAATTTATAAAAAACAACAAAAACAACCATTTATCTTACGAGGAGCTGCAGGAAAATCATCCTCAGAATGTATTTATCAATTCTACTAATATTATATTATTACTTTAATAATATACTAGTGGAGTACATTTGGTCCTCACAATTATAGTAACACACACACACGCACGCACACACGCACGCGCACAAACACACACAAACACACACAAACACGCACGCACGCACGCACGCACGCACGCACGCACGCACGCACGCACGCACGCACGCACGCACGCACGCACGCACGCACGCACGCACGCACACACACACACACACACACACACACAGTGTGAGTCTAGATGGATGACTCCCTGATCAGTGATCAATACCTGACCGTATCAACCAATCAGCACAACCTCTGGACTGCTGAGTGTGCAGCAGGAAGGAGCTCTGTGTGTGTGTGTGTGTGTGTGTGTGTGTGTGTGTGTGTGTGTGTGTGTGTGTGTGTTGTGTGTGTGTGTGTGTGTGTGTGTGTGTGTGTGTGTGTGTGTGTGTGTGTGTGTGTGTGTGTGTGTGTGTGTGTGTGTGTGTGTGTGTGTGTGTGTGTGTGTGTGTGTGTGTGTGTGCACGCGCGCATGCATTTGTGTGTGTGTGTGTGTGTGTGTGTGTGTGTGTGTGTGTGTGTGCATTTGTGTGTGTGTGTGTACATTTGTGTGTGTGTGTGTGTGTGAGTGAGTGAGTGAGTGAGTGAGTGAGTGAGTGAGTGAGTGAGTGAGTGAGTGAGTGAGTGAGTGAGTGAGTGAGTGAGTCGCATCTGTCTGCAGACCAAAGATTAGGGGCGGATTGTGATGGGGGATGCTATTGGATAGTATGAGAATGAATCAATCCGCCCCCTGGAATCTCAATCCACCCCCTATGACGTTGCACGGACGAGTCCAGCTGGACTTAGAAGAAAAAGTGGTCCCCAGGCCGGTTTTTGGGGCCTGGGGCCGGCCCTGGGGGTCCGCGGGGGTCCCTGGTGGTGGTCCCCGGGCGGCGGTGCTCGGAGGCCCGCCAGGGACTTCCGGGGACCACCAGCGGTGGTCCCTGGAGGTCGCCAGGCCCGGTTTTCGGGGCCTGGCGTCGGCCCTGGGGGTCCGCGGGGGTCCGCGATGGCACCATCGTGTGCGGGGCGGCGAGCCGGTTCCAACGGTACCAGGCTCGAGCGCGAGGCCCAAAGGGCGGTAGAATAGGAGCCTAAAGCGTTTGGCGAGCTTGGGTATCCGCTATGGATTTTTTTTTTTTTCGGGCTCCAGGGGGTCCGTGGGTGGTCCCTCGGCCAAGGCCGAGGCCCCCAGGTCGGCCTCGAGCAGTGAGGGGCCGGCCCCTGGGCCCTGGAGCTCCGAGCTCCAGGCTCCCAGGCTCTCTCCCCCCTTCCTTCCTTTGTAAAACTCTCCTGAGCAAAGTGGGAACTTTAGTCAGGTCCACTATGTATTTGTGTTGGATTTTTTTGGAGATTAGTAAAACTATACATTTCTGGAATCTTCAGACCATGGGGAATCCAAAAATCTTTGTTTGCATTTGCACAGACACCTGCAAAGCTGCCATTTTGGACGTTCAAAATGGCCGACATAAAATACATAATTTGTGCTTTCTTGGCTTCTAGACAACCTAGAAACTTAATTAAACATGCCAATCCTATGTTTTCTGGGTCAAGGAATCGACTGAGTAAATGATGGGTGTAAAATGTTCCGGACCCCCACCCCCTTTCTTGGGGTTATCTATTTTGGGACCTCCCAGAACTGTACGCTATAGCCAGTTAATGTCTTTTTCATAATATTAGAGTTTTGTAGGTTTTAAAACATCCTGAGTTGATTCATTAGACTTTTAAAGCAGCCAGAATAACCGTTCTGACTTTTGGTTGGGATCTTTCCTCACCTGGGACCCCCTAGACAGACCCATGAGCCTATCACAGTAATCGCTCTGCTCCTGCTCCAGAACAGTGTTAAATTAGATCATAATTGAAGCATAAAAGTTGTTGTAGCTGGGCTCTGAAAACAAAAATGAGAAAGCAAAATACCAGAGGTCTTCCTCAGGGGGTCCGGAACCCTTGGGGGGTCCTCATAGTTACTACAGGGGGCCCACCAAATCTTAATGGGAAAGGATTTTCTTTTTTATGTATGTTTTTATGTATCCTGGGTTCATGTATTGTACTTCGATGATTTATTAGTATTCTCAGTATTATTTATACGTTTTTTGTGTTAGACAGTTATGGTTGACAGGTGTTACTGCAGGGATTAAGGTATTGCAACTTCTCACTTTGGGTGTGCAGACTAACGTGTCCATTTATTGCACTGCACTCACACTGACAAAACACACACACACACACACACACACACACACACACACACACACACACACACACACACACACACACACACACACACACACACACACACCTCTTTGTTAATCGTCACCCCAAAACCCTCACCCTATCCTCTTAAAGAGCTCATGGTCAATTATGCCCAAAGAGATTCACTAAAATACTGTACATGTCCTCCATAATTTGCAAGACATATGTGTTGACAGTCTCCACCATAGCATTTGCAGGGAGGAGTGCAACCTGCTTTGCAGCCAAATGCGATGGGCTCAAGTACTGCCTTTGGAGCAGGGAGGGCAAGACACCTGACTGGAACATTCCCTCCACTCTAAATGCCATCTATTTTCTTCGATTGATCGAAGCTTGGGGCAATTTGTCAGGTATGACAAAGTAGGCATCATAATACGATACCTTCATCAAGGGACATGATTTTGTGGAAGTGCACACACACATATTCAAGCAAGTTCAAGTTATTGGATGTCACAAATGTCAAGGGTTCCTTGGCCTACATGATTTTTCTGGTGCTGGCTGGGGAAGAGAATTTTGTTGGAATCTCCAAAAAGTCATGGGTCAATGCTTACTTGAAGCCTGGTGATGATGACCAAGTCATTAACCACTTCAAGGACCTTAAAGGGTTCCATTCCTCCTGAGCTTCTTATTATTGGTGAGCTTCCATCAACATTGCAGTCATTAGAGCATTTTGCATGCCATGTTTACAGTTCAAAAGGTCCAACAACCCTGCGATTACTCAGATGGGAACTATTTCTGTCAAAGAACTGAGGGTGAGATGCTACCTCCAACTCGTGCTGCACTGCTACCACATCCGTGCCAACTACGTCACAATGCAGGATAAATCATACCTGACAAATTGCCCTGAGCTTCCACCAATCGAAGAAAATAGATGGAATTCAGAGAGTGAAGGGTATGTTCCAGTCAGGTGTCTTGCCCTCCCTGCTCCAAAGGCAGTACTTGAGCTCATCAAATATGGCTGCAAGGGACGGTGCAGCTGCTCAAGTAACCTGCCTTTCACTCCATGGTGGAGACTGTGTCAACACTATTAGGTTGGACATTAAATATGACAATGATGAAGACAATAGATCCTGCATGTCTGAAATGACTGCATTGTAGTGAATCTTTTTGGGCATAATTGACCATGGGCTCTTTAAGAGGACAGGGTGAGGGTTTTGGGGTGACAATAACAAAGAGGTGTGTATGTGTGTGTGTTGTGTTGTCAGTGTGAGTGCAGTGCAATAAATGGACACGTTAGTCTGCACAAGTGAGAAGTTGCAATACTTTCAGTATGTCAAATTCTGGGTCTGGCCCTTGCCCTTCCCCTGTTCTACCACACTTTGCTCGCACCCTCCCCTCCTGTGAACCTGATTGTCAATCTGAACTCCTCCCGGCTTCACAGCTGTGAGCTGTTGCCGGATGACTACCTAGTTGTCCTTTTATGGTTCCCCTGGCATCACAGGGATCTCCATATATGGGCATAAAGGGGATTTGGTTCCCCTGACATCACAGTGATGTCAGAGCGGGATGCCAGAGTGTGAAAGTTAATCAACAAAAAAGCGTTACCCGTCCAGACAGACAGATAGATAGGGTCAAGATGTGACGGTTCTGATAGTAAACTGTGACCTATGGTCGCAAACTGCGACCTATGGCCGCAATAAACCCAGGATACATAAAAACATTCAAAGTTTCAGTTTCAAATGTGAAAAAAAACTAGACCAGGTCAACCTGGTTGTGCCAGACCCCCTGTCTGTCATCATCATTTATGACATCATGCCTTTTGTAGGCATGTCATCATCATGTCATCATCATATATACCCTTTATATAGAAAACCCGGACAGACATTTGCTTATGTAGGCCTACCCATTTCATGGGTCTGGCAAAGATCCCATCAAGATTGGCGGGCCCCCTGTAGTAACTCTGAGGACCCAGCAGGGGTCCCGGACCCCCTGTGGAAGACCCCTGGTATTTGCTACTACTCATTTTTGTTTTCAGAGCCCAGCTACAACAACTTTTATGCTTCAATTATGATCTAATTTAACATTGTTCTGGAGCAGTAGCAGAGCGATTACTGAGACAGACCCCTAGACAGGGGTCTGTCTAGGGGGTCCCAGGTGAGGAAAGACCCCAACCAAAAGTCAGAAAGGTTATTCTGGCTGCTTTAAAAGTCTAATAAATGAACTCGGGATGTTTTAAAACAAAACAACTCTAATATTATGAAAATCGGATATTAACTGGTTAGAGTACTGTTCTGGGAGGTCCCAAAATAGATAACCCCCAGAAAGGGGTGGGGGTCCAGAACATTTTACATCCATAATTCATTCATTCGATTCCTTGACCCAGAAAACATAGGATTAGCATGTTTAATTACGTTTCTAGGTTGTCTAGAAGCCAAGATAGCACAAATTGTGTATTTTATGTCGGCCATTTTGAACGTCCAAAATGGAGGCTTTGCAGGTGTCTGTGCAAATGCAAACAAAGATTTTTGGATTCCCCATGCTCTGAAGATTCCAAAAATGTATAGTTTTACAAATCTCCAAAAAAATCCAACGAATAAACCTTTATTAACACAGCGAACCTGACTACTTCCTCCATCACGGAGGTATAGAGGCCGGCTCTGGGTGGAAAGTGGCCGAGGAGGGAGCCCCGAGTCGGGCTAGAGGGTGTGGAGAGTCGGCCCTGGTGCTCTGGAGGTACCAGAGCCTGGGCAAATCTCCCCTGCCCCTGTCCTTTGAAAAATCCTCCCGCACAAAGTGAGCACACCCTCCATCACGGAGGTGAAGAGGGTGGTGCTGGGTGGAAAGTGGCCCAGATGGGTGTCTTAACTCGGGTTTGGGGTGGGGAGGGTGGTCCCTGGTTCTCTTGGGGGTCCGGGGACCCCCTGGGCTCATTGAGATTCCAGGGGGCGGATTGATTCATTCTCATACTATCCAATAGCATCCCCCATCACAATCCGCCCCCTAATCTACTATCCAATAGCATCCCCCATCACAATCCGCCCCCTAATCTTTGGTCTGCAGACAGACCCACTTGGAGTGAGTGAGTGAGTGAGTGAGTGAGTGAGTGAGTGAGTGAGTGAGTGAGTGAGTGCGTGCGTGCGTGCGTGCGTGCGTGCGTGCGTGCGTGCGTGCGTGCGTGCGTGAGTGAGTGAGTGAGTGAGTGAGTGAGTGCGTGCGTGCGTGCGTGTGAAAGCCTGTGTGCGTGTGAACCATTGGAATCCCCGGGCGTACATTCAGTAATTGAAAGATGGGTGGAGGAGATTCAAGCAGACAGCAAAGAAACCCCAAATCTACTGAAACTCATTCCTCCTCTCAACCTTCCAGAAGGCTGTGGAGGTCATTCCATTATGGTGTATATTTATATAGTTATTAACATATATACGCGTGTTCGTGTTTTTGCCACCGTAAGCCTTATATAGACAACGATGTCATTTGACAATGTACTGTAATGTCTCGGGTAGTGTCATGTTGGAACCTGGGGGAAGGTGGTTTTTCAGGGGGAGGGAAGAAGGAGAAAGTGGAGAGAAGGTGGCCCTGTACACACTCATAAGGCAAGAGATATAACAGGCAGGACGCAATTTGTGGACGTATTTTCTTTTGTTTCTTTTTGTAATTTTAATTTTATGCTCTGCATCTGTAACCTGCATCTGAAATGAAAATTGTATTACCGCCGAGAGATGATGTGAAAAAGGGGCTGCCCTTTTCAATGAAAAATGAAAATGAATAAAAATGTGGTCACAAAAAAAAAACATATATATATATGTTATGTTTATAACTATAACATTATAACATGTTTATAACTGTAACATTATAACATGTTTATAACTATAACATTATAACATGTTTATAACTATACCATATAACATGTTTATAGACATTCCATCATTTATAGGCTGACAGGAAAATCAACATGCCTTTTTCATCCTCGGGGGTGCCGTTTGACAGCTCGATATTAACCCTCTAAGGCCCGCATTAAGAAATACTTGAAATAAAAATTTGAAAAAAATCAGATGGTGTTGTAGGAGTCCTATTAAGAGGAAAATGTAATGTTTTTTTCAAAAAAATGTTTTTGTAAGATTTTATAGCCATACATCAAAAATCATAAATCATGCTCTAATTTACGGGGGATATTTTTCACAATAATAACATATGTACATGTTCTAGACATTCTAATGATCACCAAAAAAAATAGTACAGGCATTTTACTTATGTTTTTGTGAGGTATAGCTTCCATGAAAAAGTGAGATGTTGTTCGTCAAAACTCTGGAATTTCAGCGGGTGTGGCGGGTGTGAATGTCAGCCCCTGTGGGGGGTATTTATATGCAAATATTGTGGCCAATGGCATTGTAATACTAAACAATAGAATCCAATGGTGGTGTTTAGGTGGTAGGGGGAGCTAAAATAAAATGATTTAAACCTTTTTTTGGATAAAATACAAACGTTGTAATATTACAACCGTGGGCCTTAGAGGGTTAAAGGAGAATTCCGGTCTAAATGGCTTTCTTACCCTTTTTTTATTTTGTATTTGTCTTCCTAAAACTCGTCCAGGTGTTATCTTATCAAAATAGGCAATATTATCCATTTTGGTCGACCCGCGACCACAGCTCACAACGGGAGCAGCAGGGCTTACACAAATACGCTTATTCCATCACTCCAAAATCTATTCTTTCTCTACTCGTCTGCTGTTTATAAACACACTGTTGAACATGCAGTACAGTGATCCTAGGGCCAGTCTTCTGAATGTCTTGTGAGACAAGATTTAGAACAAAAAAGGTAAGAAAGCCATTTAAACCAGAATTCCCTTTTAACACTTTGCCAGTGAAGCAAAATCGTGAGTGTCGTCGTCTACGCCGAACGAGACATTTGAACGTCAAAATCGCCTGTGTTTATTTATCCCGCTAAAACCGGCTAAACTCTTTAGATTTAGAACAGTGGATAGCTTCATACAATACACACACACCTCTTGCAGAACCACGCTGTAAAGATACATTTTAATATGGATAATAGAGAATATATTTTGCATAACTTCTGACCAATATCTAACATTGTACATTATTAGTTAGTCACAGACAGCATATGGGATAAGGATGGTAGAAAAGAAAAATCTATCATGCCATCCAAAGTCCACAAGGACAAAGATACATGGATGAGATGTTCTACAAAGAGACTTCAGAACAAAGTCGTTCTGTTCTATGGGGAGGACTTTTATGTAACTATGGTTTTATGACTAAACAGAATAGACATCAACGGATGATTCTCTGGGTTAGGGTTAGGGTTAAGGTCCGGGGCCTTGTCTTTGTAATACTTGAAGAAAGTGCCAAGAGTCAAAGTCCAGTCATCACATTGATCACAAGACATAACAAGCACATGGCAATCAAAGGCAAAGGGCATAAGTTATGGCTCAGCCATTGTACCATCTATTCTACAATAAAAGAAAATAGATTGTGGACATCAGTGCGAAGGTTTGACAGATTTTCTCACTCTCTTGGCAACGCGTTGGGCGTTCAAATGGTCAAAGAAAGCCATGCTCTAAGCCGGGGGTAAGTAATGCTGGCAGGACTGGGAGCAGTTGTGGAAGAAGTATGTTTTATTTAATTAAAAGTATAAATACCACAATGTAGAAATACGGTTACAAGTAAAGGTTTGGTATTCAAGTTGACTATAAAAGTGCAAAAGTAGTGGCATCAGAATCTACTTAAAGTACCACAAGTAAAAGTACTCATTATTCAGAATGCCTAACTCCTAAAATGTTAAATTGCAGATCTGTTTTCATTGAAAGCGTGATGTGAAATGACTGATCGTACAGTAAGTTATCGTACAGTAGGTTATCGTACAGTAGGTTATCGTACAGTAGGTTATCGTAGGTCCCGATAGACCGAGACATGATTGATCGTACAGTAGGTTATCGTAGGCCCGATAGACAGAGACATGATTGATCGTACAGTAGGTTATCGTACAGTAGGTTATCGTACAGTAGGTTATCGTAGGTCCCGATAAACAGAGACACACATCAGAATGATTGATCGTAGGTCCCGATAGACAGAGACATGATTGATCGTACAGTAGGTTATCGTAGGCCCTGATAGACAGGGACACATCAGATTACTCACATGATGGATGGAATCAAGTTATTTGTACAAAGCAGAAAAGCTACTGGTTGTTTGGACAGGAATCCAACTTTTATCCAAAACAATAAATAAAGATTCATTCACTTCATGAGCCAAGTTGGACATAAAGTACAAAGGTATTGCTGAGTGCGTTGCTCACAAGGAACAGACAGCACAAAAACAACCACACAAGCGTCTAGATTACATTTTTTTTTTTTTTTTTTTTTTACGATTGTTTACGCACTGAAATAAAAAATACCACACAGTTGGTGAAAACTGACACTGAAGGAGCAAAACCTCAGCCCTGGTCGGCACAATAAGCACAACCTCAGCCTCACCTCCTCGCTAAAACACTGCCAACGCTGGTTTGCTAAACTAACATGATGTCGCTTTCTCTGCCATTTCAAAGCCCTGCCTTTCACAAGGAGATCATTGCAACTCATATCCATATTTAAACTTTCTTTTCTGTAAACTAATGTCCAACTCGATCATACGTTTCGATCTTGTAGATTTACAAAAAAACACACAAAAATACAATTATGGTGGTTTCTGAACGACTACAACGATTTTCAGACAACTTTCAGGATTTGTAGAATCAGGCCTCAGGTCTTCTCCAGGTGTCCCTAGTTTGAGCTATTACTAGTAAGACGCCTCAGGGCGACAATTCTTGGCCATCTGGCCAGTGATGTATATCGGACGAGTTACCCATATATGGACATGCACTGTATATAGTACATCCCTTTTATGCCCATACATGGAGATCCCAGCCTGAACCAGCCGCACAGATATGGGCTGTCTTCCTCCATATATGGGCATTCCCATATGAAGTCCTGTTAGATATGGGCTTAATATTGATGACATCAGGGATCTCCATATATGGGCATAAAAGGGATTCTGTTAGAGTGGTTCCCATGACATCACAACATACAATATATGTTATGCCCATACATGGAGATCCCTATCTGAACCAGCCACACAGATATGGTCCATGTCTTGGCCATCTGGCCAGTGATGCATATAGATGACATAAGGGATCTTCATATATGGGCATAAAAGGGATTCTGGGGAATACCCACATATGGACTTTAACATACCGGTAGGTATGTCACCTGTGATATCACCTGTGATGTCACAGTGATGTATCAAGGGAACCAACCCATAGACTGTAAAAATGTGTACACACTAACCCTAACCCTAACCCTAACCCTACACACACACAGCTTCACGTCTACACGCAGACAAGCTGTGACATTGTTCATGGTGAACTGCGACTTTCGGTCAAATAGCCAATGTACAAGATCCCAATGGTTTGTGATCTTGACAATTTCTTTCTGGTTTTGAAACTTTCTGCAAGTTTAAAACAGGGGCGGCTGATAAGGGACGTCTTCCTTTATTAACCACCCCTGGTTTGTCAAACAACGGAGCAGGGAAGTTAAGTTAATGAGAGGAGATGATTGGAGAGTCCGGTCCCTTCAGGATGACATCACACAGTCAGACACGTTTCTTCAACCAGCATTAAAAATAGCATCGCTGCGTCTCACCGAAGGACGTCTGACGTCTGAGGAAAGTAGCGCAGAAAATGTGCTGGTGCATTAACTGTTAATACTAGGCCTGTCACAAGTATTACATTGCAATTATTTTGAGATAATAATCACAATTATTTTGCACAATCGTCATAATCGTTTCCACATTGAAAAAGGTTCATACTTAAGAGAATAGCAGGAATAGCAGATCTACAAGCTTACAGCATTTGTGTCGTAAGCTTGAAGATCACATATACCATTATTAGATTGTGTTGGTATTTTCTTTGTATATATATTTTTTTTTTATGTCTGCCCTGTGCAATTTGTGATTATAAATTAATCTTAAAAAACAAACAGCATTTTAGATTGTATTGTTGTAGCGCTCAATGAAAAACAAATGCGTTAATCGCAATTATTTGTGTGACAATAATCATCAACTTAAAATTGTAATGGTGACAGCCCTAGTTAATACAGATCACTGCTATATCCTTTTCAGAGGAGCTTATAACTCTCTCCTGCACCTTCTACCGAGAACACTGCCTGCTAGTGGAACTGTATTTACCTCAACCAAGGTTATTATATTATATTTCAGTTTAGTTTTGCTTGGTTTTCAAGTGTGTTTGCTGGTTTAGTTTGTTTATTTATTTTGTGAAAAGTTTGAAATGTGTTAGTTTGCACTACACTTTGGTAGAGGAGGTTTAGGTTGTGATCTTACCTTGTCATGATGGAACTACAGGACAACATATAACTCTGTTACGAGTCATCTCTTCAAGTCTTCCCTTCAAGTCTTCCCTTCAAGTCATCCTTCAAGTCTTCCCTTCAAGTCATCCCTTCAAGTCCTCCCTTCAAGTCATCCTTCAAGTCATCCCTTCAAGTCATTCCTTCAAGTCATCCTTCAAGTCTTCCCTTCAAGTCATCCTTCAAGTCATCCTTCAAGTCATCCTTCAAGTCATTCCTTCAAGTCAAGTCAAGTCACCTTTATTTGTATAGCACATTTAAAAACAACAGCAGTTGAACCAAAGTGCTTTCCATAAAAATAGCATAAAAAGACAACAATGCATAAAAACAACAATGCATAAAAACATAACATATCATAACAACATAGCAGAAACAAAAACAAAACGGAAAACAATAATAACCGACGACAAGATAAAAAAAAAGATCTAAAAACGCTTCCTAAAAACAATGTCATCCTTCAAGTCATCATTCAAGTCATCCCTTCAAGTCATCCTTCAAGTCTTCCCTTCAAGTCATCCCTTCAAGTCATCCTTCAAGTCTTCCCTTCAAGTCATCCCTTCAAGTCATCCTTCAAGTCATCATTCAAGTCATCCCTTCAAGTCATCCTTCAAGTCTTCCCTTCAAGTCATCCCTTCAAGTCATCCTTCAAGTCTTCCCTTCAAGTCATCCCTTCAAGTCATCCTTCAAGTCATCATTCAAGTCATCCATTCAAGTCATCCTTCAAGTCATCATTCAAGTCATCCTTCAAGTCATCCTTCATGTCATCCCTTCAAGTCATCCCTTCAAGTCATCCTTCAAGTCATCCTTCACGTCATCCCTTCATGTCATCCCTTCAAGTCATCCTTCAAGTCATCCTTCATGTCATCCCTTCATGTCATCCCTTCAAGTCATCCTTCAAGTCTTCCCTTCAAGTCATCCCTTCAAGTCATCCCTTCAAGTCATCCTTCATGTCATCCCTTCATGTCATCCCTTCAAGTCATCCTTCAAGTCTTCCCTTCAAGTCATCCCTTCAAGTCATCCTTCATGTCATCCCTTCAAGTCATCCCTTCAAGTCATCCCTTCAAGTCATCCTTCAAGTCATCCCTTCAAGTCTTCCCTTCAAGTCATCCTTCAAGTCATCCCTTCAAGTCATTCCTTCCCAAGGCTATTTACTTACAAGGGGAAAAAACAACAACAACAAACAAAAAAAAAGAAAGATAAAGGTTTCAGAACACCAGTATGAGAAAGGGACACGTTAACCTCTGAGCTGGGCTTTGTTTATGGCAGTAACAGTCCCAGACAGACAGACAGACAGACAGACAGACAGACAGACAGACAGACAGACAGACAGACAGACAGACAGACAGGCAGGCAGGCAGGCAGGCAGGCAGGCCTCAAAGCAATGGCGTAGAAAATCCGTCTCAGCGGGAGGTGCAAGCAGATATGAGGGAGCAGCCATGAGGATACAACAACGACAGACACAACACAGAGAGCAGCACCCACTGGGGCACAGCCTCCTGGGGTGTACAGTATATACAGTATATACAGTATATACAGTATAGTATGTGTGGGTGTGTGGCTTTGTTGCGTGCAGCTGCTGCTGACACAGAGACGGAGACAGAGATGTTATAGAGTTGTAGCGATAGTGATAGTGGCAGTGGCAGTGGTAGTGGGAGCAGCACAGTGGGATCCGGTGATGCCAGACATCACAGACTACATCTCTCTGGTCTCAGCAGGGGTTTAGAAAGTGAACCCGGGGGTGCAGATAGAAGTACAGAAGGGAGTTTATCTCTGCACGCGTGCAGAGTGTGTGTGTTTCGGCTTTAGTCTTGGTTAGAAATGTCAAAGGATTTAAAAATGCTATTCATGAAATCACCGCCTTAAAATGCTGATGTCTTCACAATTATTGCAACCGTAGGTCGCAGTTAACTATGAAAACCGGCACATCTTGTCCACGTACCCGCATATCCGGGTATCTGTGTAGGTCACGCCTGACACTGTGGTTCCCCTGACTCATCACTGTGACATCACAGGTCTATGGGTTTGCTGTGATGTCAGGGGAACCACTATTAACAGAATGGGTTTGCCACTCTGACATCACACTCTGGCTTCACTGTGATGGCACACTAACATAATCCCTTTTATGCCCATATATGGAGATCCCTGATGTCATCAATATTAAGCCCATATCTAACAGGACTTCATATGGGAATGCCCATATATGGAGGCCACATCGGCCACATACCACACTAACAGAATCCAGATATGGCCAAGACAGATGGCCAAGACAGTCCATATCTGTGTGGCTGGTTCTACCGACAGGGATCTCCATGTTTGGGCATGAAAGGGTATGATGTCAGATGTCATAGACATCATAGGACTTTCACATAACGAATAACTGAGTAAGCATTTTTGGGCTCTCACAGCATATCTCCATATACAGTACATGGATCTCCATACATGGGTAACTGGTCCGATATACATCACTGGCCAGATGGCAAAGAATTGGTCGCATGTCACCCTGAGGCGTCTTACTAGTAGTAATACAAACCTGTGTGTGTGTGTGCACGTAAAATAAAACAAAAAACAGCAGATCTAAAGGCTCATTTAGGGTGCGTTCGGAAATGCACACTCAACGCACTGGTGTTAGTAAGGGGAACATAAGAAAATCTGCAAAGTAAATCGTTACCAAGAAATGTCTTCACCAATGTGTTTCTAAAGGTGTGTAATAATATGTACTAAAAGGTTGAAATTCAACTCCCGGGGGAAACCTCATGGAAAAATGATTCATGTTTGTGTCCCATTAACTTTACTATACAGGAAGAAAATACAAAAAATAAATCGTAGCACGCACTGAACGACTCTACTCAGAAGATGGGGTTTAGCAGTGTGGTGCGTTTTCAATCTAATCATTTGATATCGCCATGAATGAACCAATATCGTCCACCATGTATGGTGATGCGTATGGTTGTTAAAATGCCTCGTTGTACCACTAGTAGCGGGTTTAGTGATGTCAGGACCACTTCTAGCTGTCGTCATTTGGATAGTTGGATTGTCTTAGTCAACTCTGATAACCCTGCTGCACGGAATGCGTGGAGAACTGGAACAAAAGAAGCCGCAACGCTCGCAGAAAACTACAAAAGACAAGAAAGAATCTAAGATAAAGAAGCTGCGACGCTCGCAGAAAACTACATAAGACAAGAGAGAATCTAAGATAAAGAAGCTGCGACGCTCGCAGAAAACTACAAAAGACAAGAGAGAATCTAAGATAAAGAAGCTGCGACGCTCGCAGAAAACTACAAAAGACAAGAGAGAATCTAAGATGAAGCGTAGAACATCAAACGCTGACACGAAGCACCAGAGAAACGTTGTGCTCTGAAGCGTCCCCGGTGGAACGCTGCCCCCAGTGGTGGAACGCTGCTGATGATGAGAGCCTGGAACTCTGTGGAAGATCACCTCGTATCTCCAAGTTAAAGCCCTGCTTCATCGTACAAGGCTGTCGCACAAAACTAGTGAAAATAGCAGATCTACAAGCACACAACGCCTCGCACCGCCTCTTAACCCTCGCACCCTAACCCTAACCCTAACCGCGTGTTTTGAATCACTTTTAAAATGATGAATACAAAACAAGCGGTTTTGCACATACAAGGTTTCCACCCGACTGCTACAAGATGACAGAGACAGGGAATGAGATTTCCTTTGTCTGCGTGGGTTATGGGCGTGCGTGCGTGTGCGTGCGCGTGCGTGGGAACGTGTGTGTGTGTGTATGCATGTGTGTGTGTATGCATGTGTGTGTGTGAGAGAGAGAGAGAGAGAGAGAGAGAGAGAGAGAGAAGGACAAGGGAGAAAAAGAAAAATGATAAAGACGAGGGAATAGAAATGAAGGGCGAGGAACATGGAGCAGAGAGACGGAGAGACGGAGATAAAAGTAACTGAGCGAAACGGACAGCGGAAGAAACGACGATGACCCTGAGAGAGAGAGAGAGAGAGAGAGAGAGAGAGAGAGAGAGAGAGAGAGAGAGATCAGAGAGACTACAGTCCATAATGAAAGAGAGAATGGAAGGCCAGATGCAAAGTGACAGACAGATTCCTGGAAGAGAGTGACAGAGTGTGTGTGTGTGTGTGTGTGTGTGTGTGTGTGTGTGTGTGTGTGTGTGTGTGTGTGTGTGTGTGTGTGTGTGTGTGTGTGTGTGTGTGTGTGTGTGAGATATAATATACAGCGCCCCGTTGCCAACAAAGGGCATTTTGGTATTGCGTCTGAAATGGCTTGGAATTAGAGACAGACAGAACATGACATTTCAATATCTGAGTGTTGTTTTAAAGTGGCTGTATTAAACCGTATTATGGACCAATATTTATATAAAATATATATTTTGAAAAGCATGCCTTTATTAATCTTTGGTTACACAATCATCAGGACAAGTCTACAAAATATGTGCATTAGGCATCAAAACGAATACATTAGGTTTAAAAACACATTTTATTTCTCTCGCGGGCACCGCCAGGCGGGAGCTTTGGATGGCGCGTTAGCGGTTATTAAACTGTGTGTGCGACAGGGTTAGGGTTAGGGTTAGAGGATGGCAGACCTCCATGTCCACGAAAACCGCAACTGTCCTTGTAACGAGCACGAGGCTGTCTGTCCGTCCAATAACTTATCAGGGATTTTGAATCAAGCAAATTAAAACTGTTCAGGGTTAGGGTTAGGGTTAGTTAAACTGTTCAGGGTTAAACTTCGGTTAAACTGTTCAGGGTGTTCATACAAGCCTGATTACACCATAAAATGACCAAAAGTTTTTTTCTTTTTTTTTAAGTGAAATATCCCTTTAAGTACATTATTTTCTACTGATGTTGTCCAGCTCTCTCCCCCCCCCCCCCCCCCCTGTGAAATCAGGCAGAGAAACAAATTAATGTTCTAGTTTTAATGAATGTGTTCTAGTTTTCCGCCCACAACATTTGACAGTCAAGTCTTTGGTCTTCTGTTCTTTTGTGTTTTACACCCGAGACAATTTTTGTTCCAGTTCAGGGAAGATACATAAGCCATGTTTCCATAAACTTATTCGAATTAGGGAAGCGAATTATCAGAAATACGCATTAAGTCAAAGCGAATTTAGCATGTTTCCATTTGCGGGTGTCATTCGAATTAGCGACAGTCGCAAGAGTTGATCGGGCTGATTTTTTTCAGACCAAACCTGAGCACTGGACCGTCTGCACGTCTGACTGCTGTAACTCGGTCGCTGTCTAGTAGTGGGAAGAAGGGGTTATCACAACTTATCAGTCATCATCATGGCCCCAAATAACTTTTAAATATATTACAATTGGCGACGAGTCTCTTACGAAATTGGCAAGAGTTCCTAGTCTCAATACATAAAGCTCGGTCGCGTCGCTGCACAGTGCTCATCCTCCAAGTTTCAGCGTCCTCTGGAAGGTCAGGTGGCCGATCTGCAAGCTCACAACGCGGCGCGGAGACATGGATGCGAGCTGCTGTGAGCTTGTAGATTAGGCACTTCAGGCACGCAACACCGTGTGATGAGGAAGGGTTCGCCACCGATGACTCCGGGAGGTGAAAACGGGAGGAATTTACACACGGTCCGTGTCACTCTGTGTGTAACAAACAACCGGTTTGTTTTGTGGGCTAACGCTATACCATGGACGTAGAGCGGCAGGGGAAATGGACCTAAAACGTCATAATCTATTCGCAATTTCGCATTTATTGTCTGACCCGTTTCCATTCACTTATGCGCATTTAGTTTATTCGATAAAGGCTCAAAATCCTCCTCCTCCAAGCGGATAACTTTTTTTGCGGATAATGAAAGTTTATTCGCATTTTGAAGTTAGGGTTAGGGTTCGGGTTCGGGTTCGGGTTAGGGTTAGGGTTAGGGTTAGTGTGTGTTTGGGTTAGGGTTAGGGTTAGTGTGTTTCCACTTAGTTGTGTTAATGTTGTTCTGTTGATGTTGTAGTTGTTTTTTTGCACAGCAGAAGGCTTAGCCTTGTCAGCAGTTCAACCTCCACTGGAAACATCATTACGGAACGACAGTATAATGACTATCAGCTCTGTAATGATCATGATCTCCATGAACATTGTGTTTCTGTTTCCTTTCTGTCTCTGTGTTGTTTTTTCGTACTTTATTTCTTTATTTCATCCTTACACTACCTTGTATTTCTACTCTCACACAGACAGACAGACAGACAGACAGACAGACAGACAGACAGACAGACAGATAGACCAGGGCCGTCGTAAAGATTTTTGGGAGTGTGTGTGTGTGTGTGTGTGTGTGTGTGTGTGTGTGTGTGTGTGTGTGTGTGTGTGTGTGTGTGTGTGTGTGCGCGTCTCTTGCTCAACTAAGGGGTCCTTGAAAACGTTGAAGAGCCCTGCTCTAAATGAACACGTCTGTCTCAGAGATTCCGTTAGCCGGTATTTACCGGCCATTGACCGGTAAAATGTTTAATTGGCCGGTAATTATAAAGTCCACCGGCCACCGTGGCCGGCTGGGAAAATGCCTCTTAGGCTATTTTATCATGTAATCTTATTATTCACATAATTATTTGTCTAAAGTAGTAAAGCTACAACCATTAAAACCTATCATAATTTTAAATTTGTATCATGTTCTGTCTTCTGTGAGTCTGACGACAGCGGAGCTCACCGCCACTGCAGCTGCTTCATGCTGCGCTGTAAGAGGTGGGACGTTCGCTAACGAATCGAGTCTTTTGAACGGCTCTTTGAAATGAACGATATGATTCGGTTCACAGTAGGGAGCCGTTCCTGAACAGTGGTGGGAAAGGTACGCCAGTCTTTTGAACGGCTCTTTGAAAGGAACGGATCCCAGAGATCCGGCTTACTTCAAAGAGCCATAAATCCCATCTCTATGCGCTGTGCGCACGCATTGGAAATATCAGAGCTTCAAGCTCACAACAAGTCGAAACGCGCTGCGCTGTGAGCTTGTATGTCTGCTATTTTAGACGCACACGGCCTTACGGAGAAGCATCACGTTTCACAGCTGACAGTTCCAGCACCTTGTAACAATCAGCGCTATACAGCGTGGTTTTAGTGTTATAATCAGAACAGAACTGGGGTTCTTCTAAGGTAATCTAGACCAAGCTGGACCCAGTAGACGATAATAAAAAAGGGACCCGAACTCTGTGGAATCATGGATATTATACAAGCACGCACATGACTTTCTGATCGCATGGATGTGATCCCATCGTGGTCAAAGCAACAGAGGCAAGTCAAGTTAGTAACCTTCCTTGCACCAACATAACATTAACAAAACAAAACAAATGTTGTGTGTTTGCATATTAAGGTTTAATGAGACGTGAAGCCAAAATCATATACAATTAACTTATTCATTTGTAGGCCACTGTGTGGCAGGGCGCGCAAACGGTTTGCTTGAGTTGCGCGCCCACTTTAACCTATTCACTTCTTTTTTGGCAAGCGATACTTCTACATAAGTAGATAATTAGGATATTATTTTGTTAACTCAGGAACAGATTGCAATTGCATCTGTGATAAAGAGGAAGGAAGCCCAGCGCTAACATAACATGGTGTAATTATCAGTTGGGTGCACCATGCACATACAGTATCTCATCTGCAAACACGAATGTGACGTTCAATATAATATGGCCGATAAATTAATTGATTGGCCGGTAAAATATAATCCTGCCGGCCAAGGTGGCCGGCCCCAAAAATGCCTAGCGGAAACCCTGGTCTGTCTCTGTGTCCTCTAGGTAATGACCTGTTCCTGGTAGCGGTCCATGAACTGGGCCACGCGCTGGGTCTGGAGCACTCCAACGACCCCAGCTCTGGTCTAGAGCACTCCAACGACCCCAGCTCTGGTCTAGAGCACTCCAACGACCCCAGCTCTGGTCTAGAGCGCTCCAACGACCCCAGCTCTAAATGAACACATGTATCTGTCTGTCTCTCTGTCCTCTAGGTAACGACCTGTTCCTGGTAGCGGTCCATGAACTGGGCCACGCGCTGGGTCTGGAGCACTCCAACGACCCCAGTGCCATCATGGCTCCCTTCTACCAGTACATGGAGACGCACAACTTCAAGCTCCCTCTGGACGATTTGCAGGGCATCCAGAAGATCTACGGTGAGGCCTGACCGTCCAGCTGAGTCCTTGTTTTTTAATTGTTTTAATTCAGACTCTTTTATTTTTGGCTTCATGGCGAGCCAATCAATCCGCTTCCTATTTTTTTTTTTTTTTTTTTTGCTGGTAATGTGAGCTTACCATAATCACAGTCATCCTTAATCATAACAGTCCATCATATTCAAGGGTACACATTTAACTCAGAGAGGGTACACATTGGGTACACATTTAACCCAGAGAGCGGGTAATGTGAGCTTACCATAATCACAGTCATCCTTAATCATAACAGTCCATCATATTCAAGGCTTTTGCTGAGAAATGAGAACATCTCCAGTCACTTTGTTTAAGTGTATCCAAAAAGATTCCAAATGTTTCACATTTCTTTTTAACAGAATAACATTCAAGAAAACATTAAGGACCATGCTTCACTCTGAGCACGCACGCATGCACGCACGCACGCACGCACGCGCGCACGTGCACACACACACACACACACACACACACACACACACACACACACACACACACACACACACACACACACACACACACACACACACACAGAGCTTCAGTCCAAGCCATTTCACACAGTAAAACCCTGGGTGTTCATTTAACCCAGAGAGAGTAAACATTTAACTCAGAGAGGGTACACATTTAACCCAGAGAGGGTACACATTTAACCCAGAGAGGGTACACATTTAACTCAGAGAGGGTACACATTTAACCCAGAGAGGGTACACATTTAACCCAGAGAGGGTACACATTTAACTCAGAGAGGGTACACATTTAACCCAGAGAGGGTACACATTTAACTCAGAGAGGGTACACATTTAACCCAGAGAGGGTACACATTTAACTCAGAGAGGGTACACATTTAACTCAGAGAGGGTACACATTTAACTCAGAGAGGGTACACATTTAACCCAGAGAGGGTACACATTGGGTACACATTTAACCCAGAGAGGGTACACATTTAACCCAGAGAGGGTACACATTTAAACAAATGCTATTTGGTTACACATTATTATTGCTGTTGTTGGGCAGAAACTCCATGTTGTAACATTTAGTTAGAGAAACTTAGCCTTAAGTGAAGTTAGCCTTACTTGATGATGATTTAGTGATGAGTCATCACTTTTTACAGTTTTTAGCCCAAAGGATGTTTTTTTCTGCAAAACAAATACTTGCAATGGATTCAGAATCATGAAAAAACCCTAGTTTGAGCCCTCACATGATACTTAAAGAAGATTTATTTTTTTGCATTTTTTTTTCCTGTATAATAAAGTCAATGGGACCCCAACTTTGATTGGCTCCCACAAAGTTTCCCAAGGGAGTTTGGTTGGAACAAATGAGAGGTGATAGTAGACACCTTTATGAACACATTTGTGAAGAAAGCTAATATTGGTAAGCATTTAGTTCAGAGGTTATAGTAGACTCCTATATGAACTCATGTGTGAAGAAAGCTAATATTGGTAAGCATTTAGTTCAGAGGTTATAGTAGACTCCTATATGAACACATCTGTGAAGAAAGCTAATATTGGTAAGCATTTAGTTCAGAGGTTATAGTAGACTCCTATATGAACACATTTGTGAAGAAAGCTAATATTGGTAAGCATTTAGTTCAGAGGTGATAGTAGACACCTTTATGAACACATTTGTGAAGAAAGCTAATATTGGTAAGCATTTAGTTCAGAGGTTATAGTAGACTCCTATATGAACACATTTGTGAAGAAAGCTAATATTGGTAAGCATTTAGTTCAGAGGTTATAGTAGACTCCTATATGAACACATTTGTGAAGAAAGCTAATATTGGTAAGCATTAGTGACCCAGCATA
Source organism: Nannobrachium achirus (assembly GCF_963921795.1). Taxonomy (NCBI): domain Eukaryota; kingdom Metazoa; phylum Chordata; class Actinopteri; order Myctophiformes; family Myctophidae; genus Nannobrachium; species Nannobrachium achirus. Next base: position 74,806,241 of record NC_137815.1, on the reverse strand, counting down.
GCAGAGGGGCAGTCATTTCGGAAAGCACAGCTTGGTATTTTTTTACTGTTTTGGGCATACAGCAGGGGTCTTCAACAGGGGGTCCGGGACCCACCCAGAGTTACTACAGGGGGTCCTCCAAATCTTTGTGTGATAGGAAGAAAAAATGAAAATCTCCTTTTTAGCCAGATTCTTAACCAGATTCTGAGAACTTTAGCCAAAAATAGCAGATCTACAAGCTCACAACGCCTCGCACTGCGAGGCGTTGTGAGCGTGTAGATCGGCTATCTTTTGCTAAAAGGTGTGTAGAGGGGAAAAAGAGCAGACTAAAGCTGGCCGCACACTAGCCGATAATCGGGCTATTTAATTACCCTCCCGACAATCGGGCTGCCACCGACTGAAACGGGCCCGACAATCGGGCATGAACGTCGTCTAGCGTGAGGTCTCACAGATCCACTCGGAGCCCAGCCGAGTGGCTCGGAGGACGATCGGGGGTAGCCCGACTCTTTTCAAACATGTTTGATATTTTCCTGGATCAGTACTGGTCTGGAAGACTGGAAGAGCAGCAGGGGACTGAGAGAAAATAGGTACAGCAGCCGCTGATAGACGCAAGTCTCTGAGCATACATCTGACTGAGTGACAGATCCATCTCTTTTTTTTTTCTCTCCACCCCTCCCTCTGCCTCTCACTCACTCACTCACACACACACACACACGCGCGCCCGCACACAGACACACTTTTCATAGCGTCCGTCCGTCAATGAGGTTGTATCATGAATGAAAAAACTCAACGGCAGCGCATATCAAACAAACAGAAGAAAGACTGCGACCAGCACGCACACATCCCTTGCAAGTAGGTGGGACGTTCGCGAACGAATCGAGTATTTTGAACGGCTCTTTGAAATGAACGATGGGATCCGGTTCGGAGTAGGGAGCCGTTCCTTTCTAATGAACAGTGGTGGGAAAATAGCCTACTGCAATCAATGTGGAAATACTCTGCCACAAGTAGAGGTTTTTGGAATGTTAATATACTTGAGTAAAAGTACAAACGTATTGGTATCATTCAACATTTAATTAAAGTAGCCTACAGAGAGTACCAATAGGCAATAGTAGAAAGTAGGCAGAATGTCCTGTTTCACAGATTTCCCAATGAACAAAATGTAGAAAAATCTTTTGAAAATAGCCGATCTACAAGCTCACAATGCAATGCATTGTGAGCAATTTTCAAATGGCAGGTATGTAGGCCTACCTATATGGCAGAAATAAATGTATATAGGGTTGAAGTTATTTGTAATTATAATCAAAATCTACAAAGTAACTAATGAGCCAGTCTTTTGAACGGCTCTTTGAAAGAAACGGATCCCAGAGATCCGGCTCGACTTCAAAGAACCATAAATCCCGTCAAAGAAGTACACGCCCATCCTGATCTACAAACCTACAACGTGGCACGGAACAGACACAATTTGGTCTTGGAGATCTTGTTCTGGGTGCGCTACACAGTCATACGACTAATCATAAATCATGCACCATGAGAAGGACGGAGCAGCACTTTAGCGAAGGAGAGGGGATGTCAGAGTTGGATGTACATGAAACGTGTCAAAGTGAACTCATAGTATCATCAAAATAGGACACAACTTCCATATTGAAGCTTTTTTCTTTCCGTTGCGTGAGGCGGTGTTGTGTGTTGAGTCAGTGGATAACGTCGTGTGTTTGTATGTGCGTGTGCGTGCGTGTTGCAAAGCACAGCTCAGCTCTCAGAACAGCCCCCGTGGCATCTTGTATTCATTATATTATTTATTATTGCTATGTTCGAGCCCGACTCAATCGGGATAGGATCCTGTAGCGTGCGGAGCGCCCGACTGTTCAAAACGGCTAGTCTGAGCCCATTTAGATTATCTGGTAAAATAATCTGAATAAATGATCCTGTAGTGTTTAATTATACCCGATTCAGTCGGGCCCGATTATCTTGTAGTGTATTGCCAGCTTAAGTGAAAAGGTCAAGTAGTATTGACGGTTCAAGTGGTTAAATATCTGAAAACACAAATTGACATGAATCCAAAATACACTGATGATTGTGCTGTCAAACAATAAAACTATATGGAATATATGACAAGGTTGTGGGGGTCCCTGCTTCATCTCTCTCAACTAAGGGGTCCTTGCTTCATCTCTCTCAACTAAGGGGTCCCTGCTTCATCTCTCTCAACTAAGGGGTCCCTGCTTCATCTCTCTCAACTAAGGGGTCCCTGCTTCATCTCTCTCAACTAAGGGGTCCCTGCTTCATCTCTCTCTCAACTAAGGCGTCCCTGCTTCATCTCTCTCTCAACTAAGGGGTCCCTGCTTCATCTCTCTCTCAACTAAGGGGTCCCTGCTTCATCTCTCTCAACTAAGGGGTCCTTTCTTCATCTCTCTCAACTAAGGGGTCCCTGCTTCATCTCTCTCAACTAAGGGGTCCCTGCTTCATCTCTCTCTCAACTAAGGGGTCCCTTCTTCATCTCTCTCAACTAAGGGGTCCCTGCTTCATCTCTCTCAACTAAGGGGTCCCTGCTTCATCTCTCTCAACTAAGGGGTCCTTGGCCTGAAAAAGTTGGCATACAGTATGAGGTTTCCACCTGACAGACTCTTACAAACGATATGGACGTCCCTTACTGGCAGAGGACAGATCAGACGTCCCATACTGGCAGAGGACAGATCAGACGTCCCATACTGGCAGAGGACAGATCAGACGTCCCATACTGGCAGAGGACAGATCAGACGTCCCATACTGGCAGAGGACAGATCAGACGTCCCATACTGGCAGAGGACAGATCAGACGTCCCATACTGGCAGAGGACAGATCAGACGTCCCATACTGGCAGAGGACAGATCAGACGTCCCATACTGGCAGAGGACAGATCAGACGTCCCATACTGGCAGAGGACAGATCAGACGTCCCATACTGGCAGAGTACAGATCAGACGTCCCATACTGGCAGAGGACAGATCAGACGTCCCATACTGGCAGAGTACAGATCAGACGTCCCATACTGGCAGAGGACAGATCAGACGTCCCATACTGGCAGAGGACAGATCAGACGTCCCATACTGGCAGAGGACAGATCAGACGTCCCATACTGGCAGAGGACAGATCAGATCATAGAAGCAACGTTCCACCTTGCATTTCGTTCGCTTCTGACACCAAAAGGAAGTACGTTGTTTGGAAAGCAGACCAACACGCCTTAACCCTGCAAGACCCGAATTAATTTCTACTGGCCAAAAAAAAATCAAAAAAATCAGATGTTGTTGTAGGAGTCCTAATCACAGGAAAATGTAATGTTAAAAAATTACTAATGTTTTTGTAAGGTTTTATAGCCATAAATAATAAATCATAAATCATGCTCTAATTTGCATTTTGGGGATATTTTTTCACAATAATAACACATGTACATGTTCTAGACATTCTAATGATCAGGAAAAGTGAGATGTTGTTCGTCCAGACGCTGGAATTTCAACTTCTCTGGGAGGTGTGAATGTCAGCCTCTGTGGGGGGTATTTATATGCAAATATCGTGGCCAATGGCATTGTAATACTAAACAATAGGATTTAATGGTGATGTTAATGTGAAAAAAGAACAGGAAAACTAATTATAATTTTTTTTTTTAAATGATTTAAAAAATGTTGCCAAAAAGCCACGCTGGTTCTTGCAGGGTTAAACATCGGTGCAAATTGAAAGCTCAGCAATAAAAACCTTCCCAGGATGAAGAAAGCTTTTCAGAAACGTCGGCAGACTGCAAGTCTTTAATAAAAACCTTCCCAGGATGAAGAAAGCTTTTCAGAAACGTCGGCAGACTGCAAGTCTTTGGTGTGTTTTTTTCCCCTGCGTGTTTCTTTCCAGCGGGGACGCTTTGTTCAATTTTTCAAAGAGGAGAAGAGAAGGTGCTCCGTGCTCGTAGGCTCCGTTCAGCAGTGTACATGCATGTGTGTGTGTGTGCGTGCGTTCCTGCTTGCGTGAGTGCGTGCACGCTTGCACGCGTGACTGTGTGCATGCATTTAACTGAACAAAGGCTGCTTGTCAGAAGAACACGTCTGTTTCTGCTGTCTGTGGGTTAGGGTTCGTGTGCTGAAATAATAGTAACATTATTGTTTGTTTTCTCATTATGTAAACGACAGCTAACTAGAAACTACACTGCAGTGCATTTGAAACTACACTGCAGTGCATTTGAAACTACAATGCAGTGCATTTGAAACTACAATGCAGTGCATTTGAAACTACAATGCAGTGCATTTGAAACTACACTGCAGTGCATTTGAAATTACATTGCAGTGCATTTGAAACTACAATGCAGTGCATTTGAAACTACAATGCAGTGCATTTGAAACTACATTGCAGTGCATTTGACACTACATTGCAGTGCACATCATGGGGTGAACAAAAATTAAAATAAAACAATTCACAGGAGGCAAGCAGTCTTGCCTCCTGTGAATTGTTTTATTTTAATTTGTGTTTATTTTATTTTTATTTGGTTGCTGAGTGGTCAGCAGACAGAAGTGACGTGAGTGAAATGAAAAAACCTGAGTGAAATGTGCCAATGTCAACCAGAAACATCGGTACATAGAATAGATACACGCGCGCGCGCAGCCACGCACACACATGCATGCACGCACGCACGCACACACACACACATCTACAATAGCAAAGTTAATTGGAATGATCCACATTCATGACACCAGCCGGGTCTCTTTTTCAACCTCTTGAATGTTTGTAAAAATGTGACCAATTTGGCTTTTCCATCAGGAGGTTGAGATGTTGAGATTACATATTAGCATAATGTAAACCTTTTTTCTATAATTGCTCCACTGTCTCTCTGTCAGCACTCTGGTGAAAATACATGAATAAATGAAGACCGCAGAACAAAGGGTATTTATGAACACATGCCAGGGATTCATTCATTCATTCATTCATTAATCGTCCTGTCACAGGTTTTCACTGTTTTATTAGCCTCGCGTAGCCAGGCTTACTCGTCTGTTTTATTAGCCTCGCGTAGCCAGGCTTACTCGTCTGTTTTATTAGCCTCGCGTAGCCAGGCTTACTCGTCTGTTTTATTAGCCTCGCGTAGCCAGGCTTACTCATCATGGAAGAGAAAAGCCTGGTCAAGATATGAGGCAGAGACCGTTCTAGGAGGTGGGGCTGAATATTCCAGCAAGAGCCGCTGATACAAACGACCTACGGCCTGGTCGCGACTTAGGCCACGACTTGGAGGTCGTAGGTCCCGGTTCTGGAGGTTTTGCGCGATCTCGGTCGTAATTCAGCGACCTGGGAAGTCCGCGATCGAAACTCTACGCTTGCTAAGGGAAGGGACGCGAGTTTAGAAACTCTACGCTTGCTAAGGGAAGGAGCGCCGCGATCGAAACTCTACGCTTGCTAAGGGAAGGGACGCGAGTTTAGAAACTCTACGCTTGCTAAGGGAAGGAGCGCTCGTTTTCAACAGCGTCGGCAGGTTAGCTACTCAGTGTCGGCAGGTTAGGGTTAGGGTTAGGGTTAGGGTTAGGGTTAGGGTTAGGGTTAGAGTTGGGGTTAGGGTTAAGGTTAGGGTTAGAGTTAGAGTTGGGGTTAGGGTTAAGGATAGGTTTTGGTGCACCTCGCGCGGTCCAAGTGACTACAATGGAGCGCTTCCTACCTCCGGTTCAGCCAATCACAAGCTTCAAAAGGTTGAATAGCGCTGCTGCTCTAGAATATTCTGCAAAAAGACGGCCCGGGGACGACCGAGGTGGCGCAACCACGGCCGGGGGTCGCGAAACTAGACCGGCCGCGACCTAACAAGTATGTACCGCGAACTACGACCTCCAGAACCGGGACCTACGACCTCCAGGTCGTGGCCTAGGTCGCGACCAGGCCGTAGGTCGTTCGTATCAGCGGCTGTCTCTCGAATATTCGCGGAAGTTGTCGTCTTTTCACAGTGCGGTGTTCCTGCAAACATATTCCCCGCTGGAAAAAGAAGATGTCTACGTCTCCCGCTCCGTCGGTTGCGCTCACAATAAACAATATATAAACTAAAACATTGATTCAGGTGATGTTACACCTGTTAAGAGCGAGTTCTATTTTAGTTTTTTTCGCTGGGGAATGTAAACAGACCCGCACCGCATGACGTAACTTCCGTTAAACACAGACTTCCGCTAGAAATCTTGGAACCAAGCGGAAGTCATATCTTGGGTTAGGGTGCTGTTTTATACCTTATTTTATCTTATTTTATACCTTATTTTATCTTGGCCAGGGTGTTTTATACCTTATCTTCTGGAAGGCACCATGTGGCCATGATATGAAAAACCACATGACCACCTGGGGAAGAAAATAAAAAAACAAGTTTGAAGTGAGCGGTGGTGTGTGTGTGTGTGTGTGTGTGTGTGTGTGTGTGTGTGTGTGTGTGTGTGTGTGTGTGTGTGTGTGTGTGTGTGTGTGTGTGTGTGTTGAGATGCAACAGCGCCACGAGGTCACTGGTCACCAGCGGTATTGCAGCTCATGCTCAGGCTACATAGAGAGATAGATAGTAACAAAGCTACATACACACACTCAGGTTCTTTAGTTAGGGGGACATTTTGGGATGACGTCATTTCCAGTTGTATTCTGGGATTTGTAGTCCTGGGATCCCTCATGGGTGTGGGAGAGCGCCATCTAGCCTAACGCAGTGGTTCTCAACCTTCTCACGCTGCAACACCGAAAATAATCATATTTTAACAGATCTACATGCTCACAACGCCTCGCATGTGAGCATGTAGATCTGCTATTTTCACAATTCCTGCCTCTAATATTTGACAATTTGGTCAATGTTTAATTTGTCACTTTAGAGGTATTAAAAAGTCCTTAAATTGTCACTTTAGAAATGTGCAGACACCCTCTATACACTTAGACTTTATGTTGGTTTGTTTACTGTTGAGAGAGAAAACAATGTTGCACATTAAGTTAATCATCTGGGGACCCCCCAAAATAATTTGGGGACCCCCCCCCCCCGACCCTCAGGTTGAGAACCACTGGCCTTACGCACTGAAAAAGCAGTTTGACAACGTCTTCTGTTGGTCCCCCCAGGCATCCCGACGGCCATGTTGGAGCCCACCAGGCCGCTGCCCACCCTGCCGTCCAGACGGACGCTCTCCCCCTCCGACCGCAAGCAGGACCGCCACGCCCGGCCCGCCCGCCCGCCCAGCGCCGCCGACCGCCCCGCGCTGCCCGGGAATGGAAAGCCCAACATCTGCGACGGAAACTTCAACACCGTGGCCTTCTTCAGGAGGGAGATGTTCGTCTTTAAGGTGAGAGAGAGAGAGCATCTTATCCCCGTGCGTTTCGCATGCGCGATCCGTTCACGTAAATGTCGGCTCAAATAATCCATGTATGACTCAAGAGTAGATATGAGCATTTTCGCTCGCATAGCCCCTAGCACTCCTGCTGTACTAGCACTAACATATAAACAGAAAATGGACGGCTGCTGGGATGCCTCTGCAAGGAATGGACCTGACGTCACTTCTGCTTCATGTCAGACGAGCCATGCGCTATCGATGGACGAGTGGTGACTAGGGAAGGTTAGACACAGAGGCCACAGTTTGTGTCGCCCTGTGCGCTCTGTGCGTCGTCTCATCTTTACGTTCACATTGTACGAAGTCACGCCGCTCAAACTATTCAGGTTTGACCGCAGCTTTAGGCTGCTCAACAGCGCCACCTGCAGGTAGGCCAACCCAGTGGTATTGCAGCTGTTGAGACCGTACACCTACGTACAGTATGGACAGACAGACATACAGGACACACTGTCAAATGTTAGAGCTCATATTCAGGACCGATTTTATTGATAAAACCTTATTTTAAAGACCCAATGAAATGACTATTTTGGGTATTTTATTTTGAAGTTTCAGTTTGAAAAGGAAGCCTGTGTGTTTCTGAACCTATCCGAGGGGACCAGCCCTTCAGGCGATGGGATTTAAAATCTGAGTAATGGGAGTAATGGGAGCCAGCAATGGGAAACAAACAGGTGAATGTAATCAAAGGTTCATTTATATTCAAAAACTCTATCTATGTCATCACTTTTTGAATTTCTGTTCACAGGAAGTAATTAAGAATGGCCTATTTAGGGACCTTTGATATAAATATACACACAAATTGTTTATTTTCTATTTGTTTGGCATCTAGTGTTAGGTATGGCCATATTATCACTACAGATATGCTCTAAAAGTGTGAAGAACATGTTTTTGATTTCACCCCGTCTTTAACCAATTTGTATGGTTAGAGTATGTGCTAAAAAACTAGCTTAATGAAACTAGCTTACAAAATCACAAGAGTCGTGTAACTGCTGAGAAATGAAAAGTTATGCAGTTTATACAAGTAGGGAAGGTTAGATTGGCATACACTTTGAAACAAATGGCAGCAATATTTCACAGTTTTGTTTTCACTTGGTGTAAAACACACACACACACACACACACACACACACACACACACACACACACACACACACACACACACACACACACACACACACGTAGCAGTAGCATGTTTACATGGACACTTACACATCACAGCACACAGACTTGCAGACTCCCTCGGGTCAAAGGCGTCAGAGCTGCCCTTTAAACCCCAGACCCCCCCCACGGGCCTCTGGAATACAAGTGGTGTGTGTGTGTGTGTGTGTGTGTGTGTGTGTGTGTGTGTGTGTGTGTGTGTGTGTGTGTGTGTGTGTGTGAAAGAGAGGGAGAGAGAGAGAGAGAGAGAGTGTAGGGAGAAAAATCCATGTTGATGTCTCTGATCTTTAAACGGAATGTTGGAAAAGGTCATAGACCTGTCAGTCTGTCTGTCTGTCTGTCTGTCTGTCTGTCTGTCTGTCTGTCTGTATCAGAGGTGGCATCTCTGTCTGCCTGCGTCTCAGTGTGTGTTGCTATCTGTGTCTGGATCTGTGAATGTCTCCCCATCTTTCCATCCATTTGTCTCCCTGTGTGCGCTGTCTTCCCGGTAGCGATATGCATATATGAGAGAGAGAGAGAGATATGTTTCCTCCACAATTAAAATTAACAAAGATAAAAAAAAAGAAGCGTTCCACTTTTACTTCCGCAACATTTTGAAACATTCTGATTGCTGAAAGGGCACCCATTTGAATAGAGAAATATCTGCACCCATGTCAGAATCACATCACATCTGGACACTCAGAGTTACACTCCATTCCCATGAAGTTATGAATGAACCAAAAAAACAGAAAATACCATTTCATGGAGGCATCATCCATGTGGAGCCCGCCTGGGGGGGCCCTGGTTGTCCCAGGTAGGACCCATGTGGAGCCCGCCTGGGGGCCAGAGACCCTGGTTGTCCCAGGTAGGACCCATGTGGAGCCCGCCTGGGGGGCAGAGACCCTGGTTGTCCCAGGTAGGACCCATGTGTTGGATTGAACTCTGAGAGAATACAAATCTGAAGTTACAAAACGGATGAATTATGGCAGAGGATTTTGCTGTGTAAGCGCAAAGCAGCGTCTTGATAAGTCTAAAAACAAATATTGCTCTCAGCAAATCTTCCCCGGATAACTAAAGTTAGAAATGTAAAAAGGAAAGGGTAGTGAAGACAGTGATGCAAAAGTGCAAGATGCGCTATACTGTTAATAGCTGCTGCTGCTGCTGCTTTTTTGCTTTTACCTTTTTTACTTTTTTTCATGTCATAAAAAACAAACAAAGTGGACATTTATGGAAGAGGTTCAGTCTACCAACTTTAACCAATTCAATTTGGGAAGGCATCTGTCATATATTAACCACTTTATACATTATTTTATACTTTGTCTATAAAAAAAAAGTGAAAACTACAAACATTTAAAACTAAAATCTTTGCTCCTGGGCGGTCCCATGTAGAAATACATATTTTATAGGGTCATTTTGACTGCTCACCTCATGAATACTTGCATTCATGGACATTTTTGTTGTTGTTTTTCTCGCATTCTTAAGCCAATACTTTGATGACCAGTAGTGGCTCCCTATGGAGACCCAACTTATAGTGGCTCCCTATGGAGACCCAACGTATAGTGGCTCCCTATGGAGACCCAACTTATAGTGGCTCCCTATGGAGACCCAACGTATAGTGGCTCCCTATGGAGACCCAACTTATAGTGGCTCCCTATGGAGACCCAACGTATAGTGGCTCCCTATGGAGACCCAACGTATAGTGGCTCCCTATGGAGACCCAACGTATAGTGGCTCCCTATGGAGACCCAACGTATAGTGGCTCCCTATGGAGACCCAACTTATAGTGGCTCCCTATGGAGACCCAACTTATAGTGGCTCCCTATGGAGACCCAACTTAAAGTGGCTCCCTATGGAGACCCAACTTATAGTGGC
>NC_137815.1:74763436-74790936 GCF_963921795.1 Nannobrachium achirus | reverse complement strand
ATTAATAGCGGAACAAGCTGTAGCTAGTTTACTGTGTACTCCACATCCAATACACATGCTAACGCTATTAGGGAGTACCATGCAATAATCGTGAGCAATATTAGGCAAAACTAAAGTTTTCTAATAACTTTTGTGGAGTAAAAAGTATAGGCTACAATATTTGTCTCTGATATGTAATGGAGTACTATGTAAAAGATACCGCACAATTGTACTTAAGTGCAGTACTTGATTAAATGTTACTTTACACCACTGCATTTTTGATCTTTAAATTGTCCCTTCTCTCTCTCTCCCCCCCCCCCCCCCCCCCCCCCCCCAACTGTCCCATGCAGGACCGCTGGTTCTGGCGTCTGAGAAACAACAAGGTGCAGGAGGGATACCCCATGCAGATCGACCAGTTCTGGAAGGGCCTTCCTCCGCGCATCGACGCCGCCTACGAGAGATCAGACGGAAAATTTGTTTTCTTCAAAGGTAACAGAAAAAATATATTTATATAAATGGAAAAGGAGCGCCGCCCCATATATATATATATATAGGGGCGGCATAGCTCAGGGGTAGAGAAACCGTTATTAGAGCACAAAGGGTTCCCGAAGGGTTCCCAGTTCGAATCCGGGTTAATGCTTTGACATCACGCTCTGGCTTGCTGTCCCTTTTATGCCCATATATGGAGATCGCTGATGTCATCACGAGTCACACTTGCAAATGAATAACGTCCTTGTCCGTTTTATGCCCATATTTGGAACTCGCTGTCCGGATGTCATCAATATTAAGCGCATATCTGGGCATGCCCATATTTGGTAATGCCCAGATATGGGCATGTTCTGACATCACATTGTTGACTATCATGCATTGGTCTCGTGCAACTGGTCCGATATACATCACTGGCCAGATGGCCAAGAATGTCTCCCTGAGGCGTCTTACTAGTAATACTAATAATAATATAGTGCAAAAGCCCTTATTTGGACATTTTAACTGTATATTTGCAAACCCAGTGAAAAAACACAGATTATTGCAGCTTAAAAACGTGGCTCAGCGTATGGTTCTTCATCTCAACGGGGAGGTTTAGCTGTCAACGTCGGTTATGCATTTGTCAGATTAGATAAGGTGTCACGTTCTTCAAACGGTTTATTCTTTTTCCCCCCAATTCATCACTTCCTGTGAATTGATAAGGACAGGTCATGTGACTGCATGGTGCTGTCAGCGTCTGTTAGAAGTGATTCACCTCCTCTTCGCAGCTCAAAGGCACCACAGATACCATGCTCCACAGATACCATGCTCCACAGATACCATGCACCACAGATACGATGCTCCACAGATACCATGCACCACAGATACCATGCTCCACAGATACGATGCACCACAGATACCATGCTCCACAGATACCATGCACCACAGATACCATGCTACACAGATACCATGCTCCACACAGATACCATGCTCCACAGATACCATGCTCCACACAGATACCATGCTCCACAGATACCATGCTCCACACATGCCATGCTCCACAGATACCATGCACCACAGATACCATGCTCCACACAGATACCATGCTCCACAGATACCATGCTCCACACATACCATGCTCCACACAGATACCATGCTCCACAGATACCATGCTCCACAGATACCATGCACCACAGATACCATGCTCCACAGATACCATGCACCACAGATACCATGCTCCACAGATACGATGCACCACAGATACCATGCTCCACAGATACCATGCACCACAGATACCATGCTCCACAGATACCATGCACCACAGATACCATGCTCCACAGATACCATGCTCCACAGATACCATTCTCCACAGATACCATGCTCCACACAGATACCATGCTCCACAGATACCATGCTCCACACACATACCATGCTCCACAGATACCATGCACCACAGATACCATGCACCACACAGATACCATGCTCCACAGATACCATGCTCCACACACATACCATGCACCACACAGATACCATGCTCCACAGATACCATGCTCCACACACACACCATGCTCCACACAGATACCATGCTCCACACAGATACCATGCTCCACACACATACCATGCTCCACACACATACCATGCTCCACAGATACCATGCACCACAGATACGATGCTCCACAGATACATGCTCCACAGATACCATGCACCCACAGATACCATGCTCCACAGATACCATGCTCCACAGATACCATGCTCCACACAGATACCATGCACCACAGATACCATGCTCCACACAGATACCATGCACCACAGATACCATGCTCCACAGATACCATGCTCCACAGATACGATGCACCACACAGATACCATGCTCCACACAGATACCATGCTCCACAGATACCATGCTCCACAGATACCATGCTCCACAGATACCATGCTCCACAGATACCATGCACCACACATACCATGCACCACAGATACCATGCACCACAGATACCATGCTCCACAGATACGATGCTCCAGGCGTCTTCACACTGTTATTCATCTCCTGTACGCAGTCTGGCTCTCAGCCCTCCTGCTGTCTGCCATTCCTACACTGTTTCTCTCTCAGCTCTCCTCCTGTCTGTCACTCCAGCTCTCCTCCTGTCTGTCACTCCAGCTCTCCTCCTGTCTGTCACTCCAGCTCTCCTCCTGTCTGTCACTCCATCTCTCCTCCTGTCTGTCACTCCATCTCTCTTCCTGTCTGTCACCAAAGAAAGTCTCAGCAAGAACAGTCAGCCCACACCACGGTCCATGCGCCATGACACTTTGGGTGGCCAAACGTGCAACGGAAGCTGGATGAATAACATTGGCGTCTATGAGCTTCAGCTGGGACAGCTCATGAACAAAAAAATATTCTGAACGATTGAGACCTTTGTTGTATAATCGCTCCAGGAATACAAAAGAAGACATATCACAGGTATTTTTACAATCACTTACTTTTCGATGTGCACGGTACATAATGTTATTGAGGCAGCTAAACAGCGGCGGCGGCCGTTTCTGTCTCGGAGCTATCGCGAGATTTGGATTCCAGACAGGGAATGGTAAAGAGTCTCGCGATACTATCTAGTTCAGAAACGTAAATTGTGCTCTTTAGATGCCTCTATAATGTTATACAGTGTACTCACCGAAAAGCAACACAGCACAAAACATGTGACACATTGTCTTCTTTTATATTCCTGAGCTGAGTGTTTTATGAAGGTCTCTATCGTTCAGAATTATTTTTTGTTCATGAGCTGTCCCAGCTGAAGCTCATAGACGCAATGTTATTCATCGAGCTTCCGTTGCAAGTTTGGCCACCCAAAGTGTCATGGCGGATGGCCATGGAGCCTAAAATGACGTTGGTGTCCATTCCTTCTTTGATCTTCCTTGTCTGTCACTCCATCTCTCTTCCTGTCTGTCACTCCAGCTCTCCTCCTGTCTGTCACTCCAGCTCTCTTCCTGTCTGTCACTCCAGCTCTCTTCCTGTCTGTCACTCCAGCTCTCTTCCTGTCTGTCACTCCATCTCTCTTCCTGTCTGTCACTCCATCTCTCTTCCTGTCTGTCACTCCATCTCTCTTCCTGTCTGTCACTCCATCTCTCTTCCTGTCTGTCACTCCAGCTCTCTTCCTGTCTGTCACTCCATCTCTCTTCCTGTCTGTCACTCCAGCTCTCCTCCTGTCTGTCACTCCAGCTCTCTTCCTGTCTGTCACTCCAGCTCTCTTCCTGTCTGTCACTCCAGCTCTCTTCCTGTCTGTCACTCCATCTCTCTTCCTGTCTGTCACTCCATCTCTCTTCCTGTCTGTCACTCCATCTCTCTTCCTGTCTGTCACTCCATCTCTCTTCCTGTCTGTCACTCCAGCTCTCTTCCTGTCTGTCACTCCATCTCTCTTCCTGTCTGTCACTCCATCTCTCTTCCTGTCTGTCACTCCAGCTCTCTTCCTGTCTGTCACTCCATCTCTCTTCCTGTCTGTCACTCCATCTCTCTTCCTGTCTGTCACTCCATCTCTCTTCCTGTCTGTCACTCCATCTCTCTTCCTGTCTGTCACTCCATCTCTCTTCCTGTCTGTCACTCCATCTCTCTTCCTGTCTGTCACTCCATCTCTCCTCCTGTCTGTCACTCCAGCTCTCTTCCTGTCTGTCACTCCATCTCTCTTCCTGTCTGTCACTCCATCTCTCCTCCTGTCTGTCACTCCATCTCTCTTCCTGTCTGTCACTCCATCTCTCTTCCTGTCTGTCACTCCATCTCTCTTCCTGTCTGTCACTCCATCTCTCTTCCTGTCTGTCACTCCATCTCTCTTCCTGTCTGTCACTCCATCTCTCCTCCTGTCTGTCACTCCAGCTCTCTTCCTGTCTGTCACTCCAGCTCTCCTCCTGTCTGTCACTCCATCTCTCTTCCTTGTCTGTCACTCCATCTCTCCTCCTGTCTGTCACTCCAGCTCTCCTCCTGTCTGTCACTCCATCTCTCTTCCTGTCTGTCACTCCATCTCTCTTCCTGTCTGTCACTCCATCTCTCTTCCTTGTCTGTCACTCCATCTCTCCTCCTGTCTGTCACTCCAGCTCTCTTCCTGTCTGTCACTCCAGCTCTCCTCCTGTCTGTCACTCCATCTCTCTTCCTGTCTGTCACTCCATCTCTCTTCCTGTCTGTCACTCCATCTCTCTTCCTGTCTGTCACTCCATCTCTCTTCCTGTCTGTCACTCCATCTCTCTTCCTGTCTGTCACTCCAGCTCTCCTCCTGTCTGTCACTCCATCTCTCTTCCTGTCTGTCACTCCATCTCTCTTCCTGTCTGTCACTCCATCTCTCTTCCTGTCTGTCACTCCATCTCTCTTCCTGTCTGTCACTCCAGCTCTCTTCCTGTCTGTCACTCCATCTCTCTTCCTGTCTGTCACTCCATCTCTCTTCCTGTCTGTCACTCCATCTCTCTTCCTGTCTGTCACTCCATCTCTCTTCCTGTCTGTCACTCCATCTCTCCTCCTGTCTGTCACTCCATCTCTCTTCCTGTCTGTCACTCCATCTCTCTTCCTGTCTGTCACTCCATCTCTCTTCCTGTCTGTCACTCCATCTCTCTTCCTGTCTGTCACTCCATCTCTCTTCCTGTCTGTCACTCCATCTCTCTTCCTGTCTGTCACTCCATCTCTCTTCCTGTCTGTCACTCCATCTCTCTTCCTGTCTGTCACTCCATCTCTCTCCTGTCTGTCACTCCATCTCTCCTCCTGTCTGTCACTCCAGCTCTCTTCCTGTCTGTCACTCCAGCTCTCCTCCTGTCTGTCACTCCATCTCTCTTCCTGTCTGTCACTCCATCTCTCCTCCTGTCTGTCACTCCATCTCTCTTCCTGTCTGTCACTCCATCTCTCTTCCTGTCTGTCACTCCATCTCTCTTCCTTGTCTGTCACTCCATCTCTCCTCCTGTCTGTCACTCCAGCTCTCTTCCTGTCTGTCACTCCAGCTCTCCTCCTGTCTGTCACTCCATCTCTCTTCCTGTCTGTCACTCCATCTCTCTTCCTGTCTGTCACTCCATCTCTCTTCCTGTCTGTCACTCCATCTCTCTTCCTGTCTGTCACTCCATCTCTCTTCCTGTCTGTCACTCCAGCTCTCCTCCTGTCTGTCACTCCATCTCTCTTCCTGTCTGTCACTCCATCTCTCTTCCTGTCTGTCACTCCAGCTCTCCTCCTGTCTGTCACTCCATCTCTGTCACTCCAGCTCTCCTCCTGTCTGTCACTCCATCTCTCTTCCTGTCTGTCACTCCATCTCTCTTCCTGTCTGTCACTCCATCTCTCTTCCTGTCTGTCACTCCATCTCTCTTCCTGTCTGTCACTCCATCTCTCTTCCTGTCTGTCACTCCATCTCTCTTCCTGTCTGTCACTCCATCTCTCTTCCTGTCTGTCACTCCATCTCTCTTCCTGTCTGTCACTCCATCTCTCTTCCTGTCTGTCACTCCATCTCTCCTCCTGTCTGTCACTCCATCTCTCTTCCTGTCTGTCACTCCATCTCTCTTCCTGTCTGTCACTCCATCTCTCTTCCTGTCTGTCACTCCATCTCTCTTCCTGTCTGTCACTCCATCTCTCTTCCTGTCTGTCACTCCATCTCTCTTCCTGTCTGTCACTCCATCTCTCTTCCTGTCTGTCACTCCATCTCTCCTCCTGTCTGTCACTCCAGCTCTCTTCCTGTCTGTCACTCCAGCTCTCCTCCTGTCTGTCACTCCATCTCTCTTCCTTGTCTGTCACTCCATCTCTCCTCCTGTCTGTCACTCCAGCTCTCCTCCTGTCTGTCACTCCATCTCTCTTCCTTTTCTGTCACTCCAGCTCTCCTCCTGTCTGTCACTCCATCTCTCTTCCTGTCTGTCACTCCATCTCTCTTCCTTGTCTGTCACTCCATCTCTCCTCCTGTCTGTCACTCCAGCTCTCTTCCTGTCTGTCACTCCATCTCTCTTCCTGTCTGTCACTCCATCTCTCTTCCTGTCTGTCACTCCATCTCTCTTCCTGTCTGTCACTCCATCTCTCTTCCTGTCTGTCACTCCATCTCTCTTCCTGTCTGTCACTCCAGCTCTCCTCCTGTCTGTCACTCCAGCTCTCCTCCTGTCTGTCACTCCATCTCTCTTCCTGTCTGTCACTCCATCTCTCTTCCTGTCTGTCACTCCATCTCTCTTCCTGTCTGTCACTCCATCTCTCCTCCTGTCTGTCACTCCAGCTCTCTTCCTGTCTGTCACTCCATCTCTCTTCCTGTCTGTCACTCCATCTCTCCTCCTGTCTGTCACTCCATCTCTCTTCCTTGTCTGTCACTCCATCTCTCCTCCTGTCTGTCACTCCAGCTCTCCTCCTGTCTGTCACTCCATCTCTCTTCCTGTCTGTCACTCCATCTCTCTTCCTGTCTGTCACTCCATCTCTCTTCCTTGTCTGTCACTCCATCTCTCCTCCTGTCTGTCACTCCAGCTCTCTTCCTGTCTGTCACTCCAGCTCTCCTCCTGTCTGTCACTCCATCTCTCTTCCTGTCTGTCACTCCATCTCTCTTCCTGTCTGTCACTCCATCTCTCTTCCTGTCTGTCACTCCATCTCTCTCCTGTCTGTCACTCCATCTCTCTTCCTGTCTGTCACTCCAGCTCTCCTCCTGTCTGTCACTCCATCTCTCTTCCTGTCTGTCACTCCATCTCTCTTCCTGTCTGTCACTCCAGCTCTCCTCCTGTCTGTCACTCCATCTCTGTCACTCCAGCTCTCTCCTGTCTGTCACTCCATCTCTCTTCCTGTCTGTCACTCCATCTCTCTTCCTGTCTGTCACTCCATCTCTCTTCCTGTCTGTCACTCCATCTCTCTTCCTGTCTGTCACTCCAGCTCTCTTCCTGTCTGTCACTCCATCTCTCTTCCTGTCTGTCACTCCATCTCTCTTCCTGTCTGTCACTCCATCTCTCTTCCTGTCTGTCACTCCATCTCTCTTCCTGTCTGTCACTCCATCTCTCCTCCTGTCTGTCACTCCATCTCTCTTCCTGTCTGTCACTCCATCTCTCTTCCTGTCTGTCACTCCAGCTCTCTTCCTGTCTGTCACTCCATCTCTCTTCCTGTCTGTCACTCCAGCTCTCTTCCTGTCTGTCACTCCATCTCTCTTCCTGTCTGTCACTCCATCTCTCTTCCTGTCTGTCACTCCATCTCTCTTCCTGTCTGTCACTCCATCTCTCTTCCTGTCTGTCACTCCATCTCTCCTCCTGTCTGTCACTCCAGCTCTCTTCCTGTCTGTCACTCCAGCTCTCCTCCTGTCTGTCACTCCATCTCTCTTCCTTGTCTGTCACTCCATCTCTCCTCCTGTCTGTCACTCCAGCTCTCCTCCTGTCTGTCACTCCATCTCTCTTCCTTTTCTGTCACTCCAGCTCTCCTCCTGTCTGTCACTCCATCTCTCTTCCTGTCTGTCACTCCATCTCTCTTCCTTGTCTGTCACTCCATCTCTCCTCCTGTCTGTCACTCCAGCTCTCTTCCTGTCTGTCACTCCATCTCTCTTCCTGTCTGTCACTCCATCTCTCTTCCTGTCTGTCACTCCATCTCTCTTCCTGTCTGTCACTCCATCTCTCTTCCTGTCTGTCACTCCATCTCTCTTCCTGTCTGTCACTCCAGCTCTCCTCCTGTCTGTCACTCCAGCTCTCCTCCTGTCTGTCACTCCATCTCTCTTCCTGTCTGTCACTCCATCTCTCTTCCTTGTCTGTCACTCCATCTCTCCTCCTGTCTGTCACTCCAGCTCTCTTCCTGTCTGTCACTCCATCTCTCTTCCTGTCTGTCACTCCATCTCTCTTCCTGTCTGTCACTCCATCTCTCTTCCTGTCTGTCACTCCAGCTCTCCTCCTGTCTGTCACTCCATCTCTCTTCCTGTCTGTCACTCCATCTCTCTTCCTGTCTGTCACTCCATCTCTCTTCCTGTCTGTCACTCCATCTCTCTTCCTGTCTGTCACTCCATCTCTCTTCCTGTCTGTCACTCCATCTCTCCTCCTGTCTGTCACTCCAGCTCTCCTCCTGTCTGTCACTCCAGCTCTCTTCCTGTCTGTCACTCCATCTCTCCTCCTGTCTGTCACTCCAGCTCTCCTCCTGTCTGTCACTCCATCTCTCTTCCTGTCTGTCACTCCAGCTCTCCTCCTGTCTGTCACTCCATCTCTCTTCCTGTCTGTCACTCCATCTCTCTTCCTGTCTGTCACTCCAGCTCTCCTCCTGTCTGTCACTCCATCTCTGTCACTCCAGCTCTCCTCCTGTCTGTCACTCCATCTCTCTTCCTGTCTGTCACTCCAGCTCTCCTCCTGTCTGTCACTCCATCTCTCCTCCTGTCTGTCACTCCATCTCTCTTCCTGTCTGTCACTCCAGCTCTCTTCCTGTCTGTCACTCCAGCTCTCCTCCTGTCTGTCACTCCAGCTCTCCTCCTGTCTGTCACTCCATCTCTCTTCCTTGTCTGTCACTCCATCTCTCCTCCTGTCTGTCACTCCATCTCTCCTCCTGTCTGTCACTCCAGCTCTCTTCCTGTCTGTCACTCCATCTCTCCTCCTGTCTGTCACTCCAGCTCTCTTCCTGTCTGTCACTCCATCTCTCTTCCTGTCTGTCACTCCAGCTCTCTTCCTGTCTGTCACTCCATCTCTCTTCCTGTCTGTCACTCCATCTCTCTTCCTGTCTGTCACTCCAGCTCTCTTCCTGTCTGTCACTCCATCTCTCCTCCTGTCTGTCACTCCATCTCTCCTCCTGTCTGGTCACTCCAGCTCTCTTCCTGTCTGTCACTCCCAGCTCTCTTCCTGTCTGTCACTCCATCTCTCTTCCTGTCTGTCACTCCATCTCTCCTCCTGTCTGTCACTCCATCTCTCTTCCTGTCTGTCACTCCAGCTCTCTTCCTGTCTGTCACTCCATCTCTCTTCCTGTCTGTCACTCCAGCTCTCCTCCTGTCTGTCACTCCATCTCTCCTCCCTGTCTGTCACTCCATCTCTCTTCCTGTCTGTCACTCCAGCTCTCTTCCTGTCTGTCACTCCATCTCTCTTCCTGTCTGTCACTCCAGCTCTCCTCCTGTCTGTCACTCCAGCTCTCCTCCTGTCTGTCACTCCATCTCTCTTCCTGTCTGTCACTCCATCTCTCTTCCTGTCTGTCACTCCATCTCTCCTCCTATCTGTCACTCCATCTCTCTTCCTGTCTGTCACTCCATCTCTCTTCCTGTCTGTCACTCCATCTCTCCTCCTGTCTGTCACTCCATCTCTCCTCCTATCTGTCACTCCATCTCTCCTCCTGTCTGTCACTCCATCTCTCTTCCTGTCTGTCACTCCATCTCTCTTCCTGTCTGTCACTCCATCTCTCCTCCTATCTGTCACTCCATCTCTCCTCCTGTCTGTCACTCCATCTCTCTTCCTGTCTGTCACTCCATCTCTCCTCCTGTCTGTCACTCCATCTCTCTTCCTGTCTGTCATTCCAGCTCTCCTCCTATCTGTCACTCCAGCTTTCCTCCTGTTTTCTACAGCTCTCCCACACTGTCTATCTTTCTCCCCTACACAACGTCTCTGATTGTATACTCTAACTGAAGTCTATCCCTGCAACTGTACCGTTGTTTTGGGTTGAGATTGGCACATTTCTTGGGGCCCAGATCATATCTATCATATATCACATCTCTGCCCAGATCATGCATGTCACACGTCTTATTTTTCTTTTTAATTTTTTTACTCTAAAAAAAGCATCTGCAATGTAGTGCATTTGAAACTACATTGCAGTGCACATCATGGGGTGATCACTGCTTGCCTCCTGTGAATTGTTTTATTTTTATTTGGTTGCTGAGTGAGGTCAGCAGACAAAGTGACATGAGTGAGATGAAAAAACCTGAGTGAAATGTGCCAATGTCAACCCAAAACAACGGTACGTACGTGTGTGTGTGTGTGTGTGTGTGTGTGTGTGTGTGTGTGTGTGTGTGTGTGTGTGTGCGTGTGCGTGTGTGCGTGTGCGTGTGCGTGACGTGTGCGTGTGCGTGCGTGTGTGTGTGTGTGTGTGTGTGTGTGTGTGTGTGTGTGTGTGCGCACGTGCGTGAACAGTCGTATCAAATGTCTCCATTGTTTGTTTGTACATTCAGGAGCTTAAAGTTCATCTGGATTGAATGCCTTACAGAATGGCAGGATTAGAAGATCCTCAAATGAATTCCATCAAGACATCTTTCATTGCTACTCAATCCAGTTATGCTGCATAAGAAGTTCATAACTGGAATGGAAACATATGTATCTGTTTTACTACATAACTGGAATGGAAACATAATCTGTTTTACTACATAACTGGAATGGGAAACATATGTATCTGTTTTACTAACACACCAAGCAGAAACATATGTATCTGTTTTACTACATAACTGGAATGGAAACATATGTATCTGTTTTACTAACACACCAAGCAGTGTACAGTAAGTACATGGAGTGGCTGAAGACTAAAACTAAATAAGATTTTGCTTCAAAAATGAACATTGTTTCCAAGTTGGGCTCTGATCCATAAAATGTTGAGAAGCACTGATAGTCTAGTAGCCAGCCCATAGAGCCCCATTGTAGACCCGGACATTTTGAGTACCCTAAAGTTTTATGTAAGAAATGTTGAGTATGGGTCCCCAGCATATAAAAAACACCGGATGCTAACTTGTATATGTTGAGCAATTTTCATAATCAGCCACTAAAGTTGGTGTCCCATTAACTTTACATTACAGGAAAAATAAGCAAACAATTAATCTGCTTTAACTCATTGAGTGCCAATCCCGAACTAGTTCGGCTTTATTATCGTATCACAGAGTGCCGATCCTGAACAAGTTCGGCTTTAAAAAAAAAAAAAAAAAAAAAAAAATTGAATTTTTTTTTTTTGAATTTCTTTTTTTTTTTTTGGACCCCATCAAATCTGGTGAACATGATTTCAATCGCGATTTTGCATGTTCCACCCCCATACAACCCCATCTAACATACAGGGCAGCCATGTTTGTTTACATAACATGTAAAACATAATGGCGATTATCTCAAGAATGCCTGAACGGATTTCCAATCGGATTTTTTTGTTTGAAAGCTGTGAACAAACTGCACAAATCCACTCCAATGCAATCCAGGATTGCATTGGATTTCTTCTCTGTTTTTTTCCCATGCATGAGGTGTGCAAGGTTTAATCATGGCTAAGTTGACGAAAATAAGGCTTCTAAAATGCTTGGTAGCCAATAGCTAACTTCAAGCTAACTTAATCCTCTTCCTGTACATGCACAAAGGAAAGTGTTCAGGCAAGTCATGGCTGCAGGGCTTCTGCATATACCAGCATATCTCTATGGGATTTTCTATGGCCACTGGGCGCCCTCTAGTGGTGAAAGGGGTGGCACTAAATGAGTGTAGCATATGAGGGGTCTAACTAGGGGTATTTCATGATTCTGAATCCATTGCAAGCATCCGTTTTGCACGAAAATCATTCCTTGGCGAAAAATCGGCCTTGGTTTAGTGATGAAAAGTGCAGAATCATCACTTTTCACATGTTTCTGGGGTCCGTTTTAGCCCAAGGAATGTTTTTGATGCAAAACGGATGCTTGCAATGGATTCAGAATCATGAAATACCCCTAGTTAGACCCCTCATATGCTACTTAAAGCAGATTAATTTTTTGCTTATTTTTCCTGTAATGTAAAGTTAATGGGACACCAACTTTAGCGGCTGATTATGAAAATTGCTCAACATATACAAGTTAGCATCCGGTGGTTTTTACATGCTGGGGACCCATACTCAACATTTCTAACATAAAACTTTAGGGTACTCAAAATGTCTTGGTTCACATTCTGGCTACTAGACTATGATTTAAATCACTTCAGATTAATTAATAAACCAAGGCCTCTTTTAGTTTTAACTTCATTAATCTTTCTCCACAAACACAGAACTGCATGGGGAAGAAACACGTTGTCACTTGAAGTTCACAAAAGTAGGTTGTCTTCTTATTTCTTATTTTAAGTCCCAACATAAAACTTACGTTCCGCGTCCCGCTTCAGGGATTCACAGCTTTGCAGCAACACCCACCCCCCCCCCCCCTTGTGCGTGTGCGTGCGTGCGTGCGTGCGTGCGTGTGTGTCACACTACTCTCACACCATCTAATGTGCTCTCTCTCTCTCTCTCTCTCTCTCTCTCTCTCTCTCTCTCTCTCTCTCTCTCTTTGTCTCGTGTGCTTTTTCATTGGTTATCTCTCTCTCTTGCTCGCCTCCTTTTCTTCACCATGCTTTCTCTCTCACTCACACACTCTCATGCAATCTCTCTCTCTCTCTCTCTCTCTCTCTCTCTCTCTCTCTCTCTCTCTCTCTCTCTCTCTCTCTCAAACACACACACACACACACACACACACGCACACACACACACGCACACGCACACGCACACACATGCACACACATGCACAATCCTCCTGACTGAGAATCCTGCTATCACAACCGGCCAGGAGGTGATATTAATAGCTTTGCTTTATGTGAGCCTCAGCTGCAGTTTCTCCCTCCCTCACGCACGCACGCACGCACGCACGCACGCACGCACGCACGCACGCACGCACGCACACACACACACACACACACACACACACACACGTGCACACATGAACGCTGACAAACACAACACATAATGTTACACATGGACTCGTAATCGCACACACATGGTGACGATCACACTATAATGGCACACGCACACTGTGTGACACACAATGGACACAAACACAAAGCACAGGGGAAGGGCTCTGATTGGTCCTTTGTCTGTTCACTCCAATCCACTTAAACCCCTTTTCCACTGACAAGGCCCAACACCACTCCACATCACACCGCCCACTTGAGCCAGGTTTTCCACTAGGACCTGGGTAGAGTGGTGTGAAAGTGAGGCCTTTAGGAGGGCCATTCAACTGCAGCAGCTGAATGGAATGTTTGGATTGGGGTCTGGTGCAACGCACAGGTTCTGAACCTGGTGAGAGCAGGAGTGGACCTGGTGAGACGTAGGAGGAGCCCGGCCAGGAGTCAACCCATAGAGCCTAGTTCTTCCACGCGCCAGAATGGTACCCCCAATCCCGGCAGAGTAGTTCCGGTGCAGCACATTGAGTGACCCTGTCTTTCCCTAATAGGACTGATCGTGGATAGCTACTGGGACGTAAGTCGGGACTTGATCAACCCCGGCTGGGTCACCTGGGCGAGGGTGTATGATGTTGCGAGACCCGAAACACCCGTCGACCCCAGGCTACATCACTGATGATACGTCCCAGTTGCATCCTTGTGATGTTTTTTTACACTATTAGTTCTATTTATAGTGGCTCATAGGAATAGACTATGTGACAACCAGGAATAGTTTGGTGACCACCGGAGACTCGGTTGACGGCCGGAATTTAGACGGCACCCGGGAGCAGGTTGGGTTAGCGCCCCAGCCTGTGTCTTCCGTGAGGAAGAAGCCCAACAAATCCACGGTGAGGCCTTTAGGAGGGCCATTCAACTGCAGCAGCTGAATGGAATGTTTGGATTGGGGTCTGGTGCAACGCACAGGTTCTGAACCTGGTGAGAGCAGGAGTGGACCTGGTGAGACGTAGGAGGAGCCCGGCCAGGAGTCAACCCATAGAGCCTAGTTCTTCCACGCGCCAGAATGGTACCCCCAATCCCGGCAGAGTAGTTCCGGTGCAGCACATTGAGTGACCCTGTCTTTCCCTAATAGGACTGATCGTGGATAGCTACTGGGACGTAAGTCGGGACTTGATCAACCCCGGCTGGGTCACCTGGGCGAGGGTGTATGATGTTGCGAGACCCGAAACACCCGTCGACCCCAGGCTACATCACTGATGATACGTCCCAGTTGCATCCTTGTGATGTTTTTTTACACTGTTCTAGTGTATTATAATTATCATAGCGATACATTATTACTTTATAGTGTATTATAATCACAGTTATAATCCATTATAGTGCATTATAATTAGAATAGTTGTAATACAAATATATATTGTATTATAATTATTGACAGTTAACAGACCAACATACAGTGTAATTTTCTACATGGTTTCTGCACATTTCTAAAGTGACAGTACCTCTGGTCAAACATTGGTAAAATTGTGAAAATAGACAAAAACATACAAGCTCGCAGTTGTGCGCTCACGCTGTGATGTTTGTACGTCTGGATTGACATTGATTGATAATAGCGCTGTCAAAGACCATGAAGCTACGGTAGATGAAATATATGAATAGTTTAATATGCAACATAGTTTGATTGTTTGATCGCTTGATTGGTTTTATTTGGTGACATAAAAGAAGAACACAAAAGCACTTTCTGTCGTACAGTCATTGAATGGAGGATGAAAACACAACAAGACCAGAGAGATTCTCTCCATCTTGGTTCTCTTCAATAAGAAACACTAAACGTTGTTGTCACGTTTTGACAAACGTCAACATAATTGTTGAGTTTATTTTAGTATAATAATCTTTTGGTATGCTCATCTTTTATTTTAACTCGTAGCGTGACCCGCGATATCAAACTAATTGATGGCATTATGTGGGGAAGAAAAACTATGTGATGCCAACCCGGAACCTCAATGTATTTTCTAAACGGGAACACATGGCTCGGCAAATAGTTTAGTTTAGTTTAGGCATTTAGCAGATGCTTTTAATCCAAAGCCACTTACAATAAGCAGGTAATAAATCAATATAATAAGCAAGATAATACGTCAGTACATCAACAACAATACAACAAATGCATAGGAATATCAATACCAGGCTTTCCCCCGCGGAGGAAAGCCTGGTTACTATCTGTATCTCTCTATCCAAATACCAATACCTGAATCTCCTCTCTAACATAGATAGAATGGTGATGTGAGGTTACTATCTGTATCTCTCTATCCAAATACCAATACCTGAATCTCCTCTCTAACATAGATAGAATGGTGATGTGAGGTTACTATCTGTATCTCTCTATCCAAATACCAATACCTGAATCTCCTCTCTAACATAGATAGAATGGTGATGTGAGGTTACTATCTGTATCTCTCTATCCAAATACCAATACCTGAATCTCCTCTCTAACATAGATAGAATGGTGATGTGAGGTTACTATCTGTATCTCTCTATCCAAATACCAATCCCTGAATCTCCTCTCTAACATAGATAGAATGGTGATGTGAGGTTACTGTCTGTATCTCTCTATCCAAATACCAATACCTGAATCTCCTCTCTCGCTCTCCAGCTTTAGCCGGAAACAGTTTGTGTTCCAGATGGTGATTTGCTTTTGGAGGAGCCGAGACCGGAGAGAGAGAGTGAGAGAGAGAGAGAGAGAGAGTGAGAGAGAGAGAGAGAGAGAGAGAGAGAGAGTGTGTGAGAGAGAGAGAGAGAGAGAGAGTGAGAGAGAGAGTGAGCTCTCCAAGTCGCTTGCAGCAGCTTTCACAGAGTGGACATCCAGCGTACAGCCTGTTCTCGTCTGCTCGCATGGAGTGTTGACTGCTTGTCTGTTTTTTTATTGGATGGATCGTTTCCTTGGGCTATGGGATGCAAATAGGGTGACCAGATGTCCCCCTTTGCGTGGGACAGTCCCACATTTCCATGACTTTTCAGGCGTCACACAAATTGAGACCTTGACCCACATTATGACTGGCAGCTCCAGTAATAAATCAATGTGCAGGTGTTGATAGGCCTGCTGA
The DNA here is from genome assembly GCF_963921795.1 of Nannobrachium achirus. Taxonomy (NCBI): domain Eukaryota; kingdom Metazoa; phylum Chordata; class Actinopteri; order Myctophiformes; family Myctophidae; genus Nannobrachium; species Nannobrachium achirus. Next base: position 74,774,854 of record NC_137815.1, on the reverse strand, counting down.
TTGTTGCTGAAGTTCTTAACGTGAGCTCACAGCAAGCTAGACTGGACCACACTGGACACCAGGCCTGGAATTTCGTCATTTTAGGGGCGTGGCCACTTGGCCTTTAGTGTTGTCAAATTTTTGAGGGCACAAAGGTCAAGTGCCAGGGCAGGAAGGCCATCAATTAAAACAATGATTTTAAGTCCACGCCAGTCATAATTAATTTAGCTTATACATTAAGGAAGATTACATTTAGGCTAATGTAATACCTTTCAATTAAATAAATATCAAAAAGCTGTTTATTTATGTTTTTCCATGTGCAGCGGTGTAAAGTAACTTAGTACATTTAATTAAGTATTGTACTTAATTTGTTATTGCAATTTTGAATATTTCCAATACTTTTACTTCTACTCCACTACATCTCGGATCCAAATATTGTACTTTTACTCCACTACATTATTTGAAACCTTTAGTTACTAGTTACTTTGTATATATAAATTATAATATTATTATATACATGAACCACTTTAGCCCTATTTAGGCTGTTTTTCAAAAGCTGTAGGATCAAAACTAATTTATTTTATTACATAAATTTAACTTAAACATGTTGACAACAGTCCTTATTAATCATAAAAACAAATTCAGTATCACACATTGCTTTTTCTTAGTTTCCTAGGCCAATTACCAAAAAGCGGACCAAATTACCTGACTTCACCCTATACTTTGCGCTTCCAAAAAGTGTCCCAAATTATCTGACTTCACCCTATTGTTTTACAGCGTAGCCAGCCTACTTTGCGCTTCATTGCAGAGCTGCTGCTGTACAGTCTCAGTCTTCATTTGGATCAACAGATTTTACAATCTTTTCTTTCTTGCACAAACATGTGATTTAAAGGGGAGCTTTAGCAACACAGAGCACATTGGATATACAGCTCGTTTTGTGTTGACGGCACGGCACTCACAGCAGGCAGCGGCTTGAAAAAAAAAGAAAGAGAGAGAGAGAGAAAAACTTTCACTCTCTTGCTTGGACACAACGGGAGACAAATATGTGTCCGTCCATGCAGTGAGCAACTGGAAAGCTGGCGTCTCATATTATCAAAACTAACTAGCACAGCACACAGGTGCAGCCAATGACAATGTGACATTAATGCACATTGTCGTGAAATACAGACAGACTACCAGCAGAGCTCCGTTTGAAGGCATTCGTTCGCACATCCGGATTTATTCAACAGGCTGCGTTAGATTTATCTCCCGTTTAGCCCGGTGATGCTTTTGTGTTGTATAAACACTGTGTCGCGGGACTCCGGCGGCTGCTACGAGCATAAATCGAATCTACTACTGGTCATAGGAGCAGCTCAACCAATCAGGCAGTGCTGTCACCGTAATGACTGGAAAATCGCGCAGATGGAAAACGGTGAAATGAAGTTAAGGGACTGCTGTGGGCGCCGGGTCACGACGGCCACTGTGGCCGTTTGGGCATGTAATTTTTCGAGGGGCACACGGCCAAAGAGAGGGGCAACGACGGCCATGGCCGTCGTGGCCGCCGTGGAATGTCCTGCCCTGCTGGACACACAATGAATATATTATTGGGTAGGAGGGTATCATTGTCTTTACATTGTAAATCTCTCTCATTGTCTCTTTAACTGCAAGCTATGGTTTAAGCCTGTTAAATGACATTAGAAACATCCCCTAGGTTACAGCAGTATTAGGCCTATAATGGTGGAATATTACATCAAAGCATTTAACTTAAAGGGGCACTCCACCACTTTTCAACCTATGTTCATATAATTGGTCCTCACTCAAAAATAACTTTTTTTTCCTTTTTTTTCCTTCTTTTTTTTCAGAGGAGGGCTGTGCACAAAAGTAGTGAAAATGGCAGATCTACAAGCACACAACGCCTCGGCTGTTTTCACTAGTTTAAATCATTTTAAAAATTATAAATACAAAACAAACAGTTTTGGACATACAAGGTTTTCATCCGACAACGACGATATCCTTGAGAAACACTGACATAGTGACATAATTCTTTTCAGAAAAAGAGTTTGGATTTAGAAGAGACTCATAGAAAAGCCTGAGGTCTTAAAGTGGTAAAAGAATTTAGCTGACCAGCCTGGTAAAAAAATAAAGAAACTAGAAAAGAAAATTTCTAAGAAATTTTAAGTGTGCCTGCAGCTCGCTAAGTCTGTGCAACCTTGTGTAGCGGTTGGTGTTAGCATTAGCGTTACATTTTTTAACATTAGCATTTTTTGCATAAGCTTTAACATTATGGTTCTTCATATGACACCACCCACATGTCTGTACGACAAACAGATCACGAGATAAAGGGTCACTTCCTGTTTGGTGAGGGGCACTTCCTGTTTGGCGAAATAGGCCCCAATTAAGGTTAATGACTCTTAATCAAGTCATTTGATGACACCCACGCGTCTGTACGACAAACAATTCATGAGATATAGGGTGACTTTCTGTTTGGTGAGGGGCACTTCCTGTTTGGCAAAATAGGCCCCAATTAAGGTTAAGGACTCTTAATCAAGTCATTTCACACCACCCGCGCGTCTGCACGACAAACGGTTCACGAGATAAAGGGTCACTTCCTGTTTGGTAAGGGGCACTTCCTGTTTGGTGAAATAGGCCCTAATTAAGGTTAAGGACTCTTATTCTTGTCATTTGACGCAACCCGCGCATCTGTACGACAAATGGTTCACGAGATCAAGGGTCACTTCTTGTTTGGTGAGGGGCACTTCCTGTTTGGCGAAATAGGCCCCAATTAAGGTTAAGGACTCTTAATCAAGTCATGTGATGCCATCTACGCGTCTGTACGACAAACGGTTCACGAGGTAAAGGGTCACTTCCTGTTTGGTGAGGGGCACTTCCTGTTTGGCGAAATAGGCCCCAATTAAGGTCATGGACGATTAATGAATTAAAGCTGCAAGCAGCAATGACCGGGCCCTCGCAGCTCTACCCACGTCACAAGGCCAGCAGCCAATCAGAAACCAAACAGGAAGTCAGCCATTTCGACTAATTAGTGGCGTTTTGGCACATTTTTGGCCGTTATCACGGGTCGAACTTTAACGACAGTTTTTTGAGAAAAAATTGTTTTGTGAGAAAAAAAAAACGTTTTTTGAGAAAAAAAAATGTTTTTTGAGAAAAAAAAATGTTTTGAGAAAAAAAAATGTTTTGAGAAAAAAAAATTTGAGAAAAAAAAATTTCGAGAAAAAAAAATGTTTTGATAAAAAAAAAGGTTTTTTGAGAAAAAAAGTTTTTTGAGAAAAATAATTTTTTGAGAAAAAATAAAATGTTTGAGAAAAAAAACATTTTTGAGAAAAAAAAAATTTTTGAGAAAAAAATTGAGAAAAAAAATTTTTTGAGAAAAAAAAATGTTTTTGAGAAAAAAAATTTTGAGAAAAAAATGTTTTTGAGAAAAAAAATGTTTTTGAGAAAATAAAAAATGTATGACACCAGCCGCGACACTTACAATATATTCCTTTGAGAGAAAAAAATTTATATTTTCAACCCATGGGGGGAGCCATTGCACTTACTGTTCGTCGCATGCAGTGATGACGTAGAAGATACATTTTGGCTGGTCGGGCAGATAAGGTTAATATGGAACGTCAAAAGAACGTTATCTTTACAATATTTAAAACATTGTCTTGAAGCTCAGATTAACTGTAGTTAGTAGTGTGGTGCTTTTCTGTTCTGTTCAATCAAGTAGGATGTTTTGCCGGGTTAGTAAAGTGTTTAATTCAACATCTAAAACTTGTTTACACCGCCATTTTAAATTGGCCCCGTCCAGCCAAAATGTATCTTCTACGACCGTCATCACTACATGCGACGAACAGTGCAATGGCTCCCCCCATGGGTTGAAATATAACTTTTTTTCTCTCAAAGGATATTGTAAGTGTTTTAAATGGTATATTTTTGGTTAAAGCGATCCCTGACTAATACGACAAATATGTCTTAATACATTATAATTGTCCTCTATAACTACAATGTAAAATTAAAAAACACCTTAAATATTTTATTTCTTCTAGAAATAGCTAATCTTTCACTCAGTAGGGGAAATGCCTGTCGCAAGTTGATGATGTCATAAATGTCAGGTGTCATTTTTATGGCCTGCCATACTTTTGCCTAGCAACGTCACTTCAACTTTATAATGCATACACAACTTTGGTCTTTTCCAGCCAATAGGGAAAGAGCTGTAATTGATTAAGCCCCCGCCCCCTCTATAACAGGAAGTGCCCTTGCCAAACAGGAAGTGCCTCTCATCCATGAACCGTTTATCGTACAGAGTTGTGGCTGGTATCATATGACTTGATTAAGAGTCCTTAACCTTAATTGACGCTTCCTTCGCCAAACAGGAAGTGCCCTTCACCAAACAGGAAGTGCCTCTATAACTCATGAACCATTTGTCGTACAGACTCGCGGCTGGTGTCATACATTTTTTTTTTCTCAAAACATTTGTTTTCTCAAAATTTTTTTTTTCTCAAAACATTTTTTTTTTCTCTCAAAAATTTTTTTTCTCTCAAAATTTTTTTTTCTCAAAAACTTTTTTTTTTCTCAAAAAACTTTTTTTCTCAAAAATGTTTTTTCTCTCAAAACATTTTTTTCGTCAAAAAACGTTTTTTTTCTCACAAAAAAAATGTTCTCAAAAAACTGTCGTTAAAGCGCGACCCGTGATAACGGCCAAAAATGTGCCAAAACGCCACTAATTAGTCGAAATGGCTGACTTCCTGTTTGGTTTCTGATTGGCTGCTGGCCTTGTGACGTGGGTAGAGCATTGGGAGCATAGAGAATTGGGGCCTATTTCGCCAAACAGGAAGTGCCCCTCACCAAACAGGAAGTGACCCTTTACCTCGTGAACCGTTTGTCGTACAGACGCGTAGTTGGCATCAAATGACTTGATTAAGAGTCCTTAACCTTAATTGGGGCCTATTTCGCCAAACAGGAAGTGCCCCTCACCAACAGGAAGTGACCCTTGATCTCGTGAACCATTTGTCGTACAGATGCGCGGGTTGCGTCAAATGACAAGAATAAGAGTCCTTAACCTTAATTAGGGCCTATTTCGCCAAACAGGAAGTGCCCCTTACCAAACAGGAAGTGACCCTTTATCTCGTGAACCGTTTGTCGTGCAGACGCGCGGGTGGTGTGAAATGACTTGATTAAGAGTCCTTAACCTTAATTGGGGCCTATTTTGCCAAACAGGAAGTGCCCCTCACCAAACAGGAAGTCACCCTATATCTCATGAATTGTTTGTCGTACAGACGCGTGGGTGTCATCAAATGACTTGATTAAGAGTCATTAACCTTAATTGGGCCTATTTCGCCAAACAGGAAGTGCCCCTCACCAAACAGGAAGTGACCCTTTATCTCGTGATCTGTTTGTCGTACAGACATGTGGGTGGTGTCATATGAAGAACCATAATGTTAAAGCTTATGCAAAAAATGCTAATGTTAAAAAATGTAACGCTAATGCTAACACCAACCGCTACACAATGTTGCACAGACTTAGCGAGCTGCAGCATTTCTTAGAAATTTTCTTTCTAGAGCCGCATGTCTCTCTCTCTCTCTCCAGGTGATAAGTACTGGGTGTTCAGGTGTGTCATTCCTCTCTCTCTCCAGGTGATAAGTACTGGTGTTCAGGTGTGTCATTCCCTCTCTCTCTCTCTCTCTCTCTCATCTCTCTCTCTCTCTCTCTCTCTCTCTCCAGGTGATAAGTACTGGGTGTTCAGGTGTGTCATTCCCTCTCTCTCTCTCCAGGTGATAAGTACTGGTTGTTCAGGTGTGTCATTCCCTCTCTCTCTCTCTCTCTCTCCAGGTGATAAGTATTGGGTGTTCAGGTGTGTCATTCCCTCTCTCTCTCAGGTGATAAGTACTGGGTGTTCAGGTGTGTCTGTTCCTCTCTCTCTCTCTCCAGGTGATAAGTACTGGTGTTTAAGGAGGTGACAGCGGAGCCCGGCTACCCCCACGGCCTGGTGGAGCTGGGCAGCTGCCTGCCCAAGGACGGCATCGACACGGCGCTGCGCTGGGAGCCCGTGGGCAAGACGTACTTCTTCAAGGGCGACCAGTACTGGCGCTACAACGAGGAGAAGCGCACAGCGGACCCGGGGTACCCCAAACCCATCACCGTGTGGAAGGGGATCCCAGACTCACCGCAGGGAGCCTTCATCAGCAGAGAGGGCTGTGAGTGATCGTTTAGATCATTTTTTGAGCGTGGTAACCGCTCTACATCTGGCTCAGTGTGTATGTCCGTCCATGTGTCCTGCATGTGCATTGGCCAAGCTTCGCTGGGCATTGAAGGGAATTCGGACTAGCTGTTTTACCATGTTAAAGGAGTAGTTCACCCCAAAATGCCTTTTTTCTATTGATCACTAACGCCATGGAGACTTGAGTTCAATTATATTTTGGGTTTTTGTCGCATTCCTAAGACAAAAATTCAAAAAAGTAATGAGTGATTTTATAACTGATCTAGCTATATTGAAAAGATGTAACACTGTATAAAATAATGTTTTAAGTAGCAATTCAGCTATGAGATGGGTTAAATCACAAATTAAAATTTGATCCGCTTACACCAAAAGTGTTAGCGGGTTTCTAACCCAATCCAAGGGTTAAAGAGCCAATGGGTTAAATCCATGAGTGTTGAGAGTGTTGTAACACAACATGCCTCATCCTCTCCTGTCTGTCTGTCTCTACAGACTACACCTTCTTCTACAAGGGGAGGGACTACTGGAAGTTTGACAACCAGAAGCTGTCTGTGGAGCCCGGCTTCCCCAAGTCCATCCTGAGGGACTGGATGGGCTGCGAGCAGTCTGACATGGAGCGCTCCGCCCACGGAGGAGGAGGAGGAGGAGGGGGGCCGGCCGGGGGCGGCAACAACCGCGGCGACCGCACGATGCTGCCCCTGGACGACGTGGACATCATGGTGACCATCAACGACGTGCCCACCACGGTCAACGCCATCGCCGTGGTCATCCCTGCATCCTGTCTCTGTGCATCCTGGTGCTGGTCTACACCATCTTCAGTTCAAGCACAAAGGAACGCAGGGTCACCACCAGAGCACCATGAGCAGCATGGTGACCCCACACTACTACAAGTACCCTGTCCAGGAGTGGGTATGACCCACCCACCCACTCGCGGGACGTCCAGGAGTGGGTATGACCCACCCACCCACCGCGGGACGTCCAGGAGTGGGTATGACCCACCGACCCACTGCGGGACGGCTTTGCTTCCTAAGACGAGGTGTTGGAGGTGGAGGGTGGATTTTACGGTTCTGATGTTGACAATTCAAAGGTTTTCACTGGGTTTTTATTTGTACTTTTCCTCCCGGCGGTTTGACGTGTCGGGACTCTAGTTAAGGCTAGCTGACACAAAAAGGGTGAAACTGTTTTTTTTTTTGTATGTTCTCACCTGAAGAGGAAGCGTAAACTAATAACGGTAGAACGATTAGCTGCAGCATGAGAAGACCAAGGATGTCCAAGGACCCATGGACAGCCTAGAGCTCACTTTGATACAAGAACAACAGGATGATAGGAGTCACATGGTGATAGGAGTCACATGATGATAGGAGTCACATGATGATAGGAGTCACATGATGATAGGAGTCACATGATGATAGGAGATGATTTCTCCCGGAACTTTAAAACACAAGAACCCTAGAAAAGGACAACAAGAATGAAAAAGGAGGGGAGCAGAAAATGAACTACTTCAACTATTACGTCAGATGAGATGAAAAAAAGAAGAAAAAAAACGAGAGGAAAAAAGAAAAGAAATTGATGAAAAAAATGTAACTTGAACATAAAATGTAGGTAGAAAGGCCATATCAAAGACGAAAAAAAAAAAGATCTTTTTGTAGGTCGATTTGTTTTTTTCTACTTATTTCTGCTTGTGTTGAAAGGTGGAAGAGGAGCTTTTTTTCTCTCTTGGTCAAAACACACAGAAGAACACGCTACACGTCAGCCCAGATGTTTTTACACACGAGAACACGCTACATGTCAACCCAGATGTTTCCATCTACACATGACCCCGTGCTGCAGTGGTTCTCAAACCTCCGGTTCAGGGCCCACAACGGGACATGCGGTGGTGGTCCACCCATCTGACCACTTAACCTGCCAGTCATCATCCGGCTGCCGGGTTAATTGGAGCATTTTTATGTTAACGATCAATCAATCGATCAATCAACGTAGTATACTTTAAGTTAGCGTACTATTTATCTGTGTCACAGTGAAATCTAATTATTATTATTTATGTTTTTTGTTTTAAAGAAACAATACCATTAAATAATGTTTTGACTTTTTTAATATTAATGTCATATTATCATTAAACTCTGGTGTTTTGCCAATTATTTGGGGGCCCACTTGCACTACCCTTGGGGCCCACCAGTAGGTTGAGAACCACTGCCCTGCTGCAGTGGTTCTCAGCCTTTCAGGCCGGGACCCCCCAAAATAATCATATTTTAACTGGGGACCCCCCCCCCCCCTCCCCACTCTGACGAGCACTAAGAGTTGAGGCATTACATTTTGTACAACACGGTTCTATTGTGAAAATAGCAGATCTACATGCTCTGTGAGAATGTAGATCTGCTATTTTCACAATTTCTGACAATTAGGCCAATGTTTAATTTGTCATTTTAGAGGTATTAAAAAGTCCTTAAATTGTCACTTTATGTTGGTTTGTTTACTGTTGAGCATTAAGTTAATCATCAACCCCCCCCCCCCCCCCCCCCCACTACTTTCATCTCTAAGCAAGGAGAGGATTGAACGGCTCTAAAGACAGCCCTGTCTGTTCAGAAGCATAAACAAAACAAAAACAGAAATGCAACATCAACGTTTTTCATCCGTTTATCTTGTATTGTTCAGTTATGGCTCGGTGGGGGAGGGGTTGTTTGGCCCGTGTAGAGCCGACATCGGCGTACCGTGGCAGGAAGGCTGTTAAGTATGACATCATTTTGTAGGCAGAGGAGAATTTCTGCCCCCAGTTTCCGTGAATCTTTTTACTATTTTTACTATTTACACATTTTTCTTCTCTTTGTTGTTGAAAGGAAAGTGTTAGAATTATACTTTAGTCGTTATTCTTTAGTCGTTGTTTTTTGAAATAGCGAGGGACAGAAAATGCTCTGGGGGCAGATTCTCCTCTGCCTACAAAATGATGTCACGGCTTAAAAGCCCCATTCCGACATCGCGTTGTTTTCTGACCGGACCCGTTATAATAACTAACCTCACACTCACCATTATAATAACTAACCTCACACTCACCATTATAATAACTAACCTCACACTCACCATTACAATAACTAACCTCACACTCACCATTAGAATAACTAACCTCACACTCACCATTAGAATAACTAACCTCACACTCACCATTAGAATAACTAACCTCACACTCACCATTAGAATAACTAACCTCACACTCACCATTAGAATAACTAACCTCACACTCACCATTAGAATAACTAACCTCACACTCACCATTAGAATAACTAACCTCACACTCACCATTATAATAACTAACCTCACACTCACCATTAGAATAACTAACCTCACACTCACCATTATAATAACTAACCTCACACTCACCATTAGACTAACCTCACACTCACCATTAGAATAACTAACCTCACACTCACCATTACAATAACTAACCTCACACTCACCATTAGAATAACTAACCTCACACTCACCATTAGAATAACTAACCTCAAACTCACCATTATAATAACTAACCTCACACTCACCATTAGAATAACTAACCTCACACTCACCATTATAATAACTAACCTCACACTCACCCCACGTTTGTCGAACTATTGGGAAGTCTGGAATAACGGGAGGTCAGAATTCGCCGATACTAGGAGAGGTCGTTGTTAACTGGAGGATGTGGCGTTCCCTTCCTGGTCATACCAGGAGAGGTCGTTGTTAACTACAGGATGTGGCATTCCCTTCCTGGTCATACCAGGAGAGGTCGTTGTTAACTACAGGATGTGGCGTTCCCTTCCTGGTCATACCAGGAGAGGTCGTTGTTAACTAGAGGATGTGGCGTTCCCTTCCAGGAGAGGTCGTTGTTAACTAGAGGATGTGGCGTTCCCTTCCAGGAGAGGTCGTTGTTAACTAGAGGATGTGGCGTTCCCTTCCAGGAGAGGTCGTTGTTAACTAGAGGATGTGGCGTTCCCTTCCAGGAGAGGTCGTTGTTAACTAGAGGATGTGACGTTCCCTTCCAGGAGAGGTCGTTGTTAACTGGAGGATGTGGCGTTCCCTTCTAGGAGAGGTCGTTGTTAACTAGAGGATGTGGCGTTCCCTTCTAGGAGAGGTCGTTGTTAACTGGAGGATGTGGCGTTCCCTTCTAGGAGAGGTCGTTGTTAACTAGAGGATGTGGCGTTCCCTTCCAGGAGAGGTCGTTGTTAACTAGAGGATGTGGCGTTCCCTTCCAGGAGAGGTCGTTGTTAACTAGAGGATGTGGCGTTCCCTTCCAGGAGAGGTCGTTGTTAACTGGAGGATGTGGCGTTCCCTTCTAGGAGAGGTCGTTGTTAACTGGAGAATGTGGCGTTCCCTTCTAGGAGAGGTCGTTGTTAACTGGAGGATGTGGCGTTCCCTTCTAGGAGAGGTCGTTGTTAACTAGAGGATGTGGCGTTCCCTTCCAGGAGAGGTCGTTGTTAACTGGAGGATGTGGCGTTCCCTTCCTGGCCTCGCCGGTCCCTCGCTTAACTCATTTCTAGCCGATCCCGAGTATACTCGTGAAAAATACTCAAGTATTTAGAGTGCCGATCCCGAGTATACTCGCGAAAAGTACTGTATATGGAGTAACGCCGGTTCTCCTACCCAATAGCCTGGCGGAAGGTCCTGGCACGATCGGCCTCGCCGATTCATCATCATCACGGATCCACGTGCACAAAATAGTAATCCCATAACTTGGAGGCCGACGGAGAATCTCATCTTTAATGTCCATTTTCTCCAAACAACACTTTTAAAGCCAAGGATGGCATTAGATTCTCGCTACAAAAACATAACAACAAAGGCATCGATCGGCCATTTTAGAAACCACATGGTGTGACGACCGCTCCCGTTGTATGACGTCATGACGTCAACCCGGAAGTATTTACGCAATGGACTTCTGGCCTTCAAAATAAGACAATGGAGCGTAATGGAGCCCTGCGAGCACATTTAACCCATTCATGTCTGGAGCCCTGCGAGCGGCACGCTACACATTTAACCCATTCATGTCTGGAGCCCCTGCGAGCGGCACGCTACACATTTAACCCGTTCATGTCTGGAGCACTAAATGGGTTAATGAGCTCCTCTCGCTCACAGCTGGAAGGTTTTTCTCTGCTTTGTATTTATTTATTTATTTATTTATTGCTGCTTTTGTTCTGGCCTTGACTTTATTTCCATATTTGTATTGCATTCTTTTCTTTGTGTTGGGTGATTTCTCTCTCTCTCTCTCTCTCTCTCTCTCT
>NC_137815.1:74725936-74760936 GCF_963921795.1 Nannobrachium achirus | reverse complement strand
TGTTAGGTTCCAGATCCATGTCCTCATACTGTTAGGTACCAGATCCATGCCCTCATACTGTTAGGTTCCAGATCCATGCCCTCATACTGTAGCTTCCAGATCCATGCATACTGTTAGGTTCCAGATCCATGCTGCATACTGTTAGGTTCCAGATCCATGCTGCATACTGTTAGGTTCCAGATCCATGTCCTCATACTGTTAGGTACCAGATCCATGCCCTGCATACTGTTAGGTTCCAGATCCATGCCCTCATACTGTTAGGTTCCAGATCCATGTCCTCATACTGTTAGGTTCCAGATCCATGCTGCATACTGTTAGGTTCCAGATCCATGCTGCATACTGTTAGGTTCCAGATCCATGTCCTCATACTGTTAGGTTCCAGATCATACTGTTAGGTTCCATACTGTTAGGTTCCAGATCGATGCCCTGCATACTGTAGCTTCCAGATCGATGGCTGCTCAATATTTTCGACGGTGTTGTTTTGACTCAGCAGAAAGCCATTGTAAAGTGGCGTTGCACCCTGGGTTAGGGTTACCCTAACCCTAACCCTAACCAGGAGGTGAATATTAGACATCGGAGCACAGAACAAAGACGGCCTGGTGTTTCTCCAGGGCTCTTATGGAGCTGGAGGCTTTGTTAGGTCTTTGTTAGGTCTTTGTTAGGTCTTTGTTAGGTCTTTGTTAGGTCTTTGCTAGTCTCGCCTGGCCAGACTGTTGCCTCCCGCGATTTGGGCAAATGCTCCGGCATACAGTTTGGCAAACGGAAATAGAAACGATGAGTGCAAGATAAAGCAGACGTGACGCAACCGCTCCCTTGGTGCAGTAGCTGTCCTACTGGAAGCGTTATGTCTCTTTTCAATATTTCTGGGGGCGTTATTTCGTCTTTCTCTGGTGTTATTGGTGTTACCTCCATGATGTTTTCAAACGTTTTCTTAAACTATACACCCATAACAAGAATAGGCCGCTCGAATGACTTTGTCTGAGCTATTGTGTTTCTGTTACGTTTCCAGTGGGACTACAGTTCCGTGCAGCAGCGGCTACTTCCGATACTCGCCGTTCGGGAGCTGCCGTTCCAGACTCTATATAGCATTCGGAGATTGTGGAATAGTTGTCTGGCTACGCGAGACTAGGTCGTTGCAGGCTAGCTGGGCTCGTAGAGAAGCTTCAGGGAGACGTGAATGTCTCTCTTGGGAAGCAGCCTTTTCATCTGAAATCTTTTTGAAGTTGTTTGTATATATATTAACTGTGTGTAATCTATTAACAATGCTGCTTACAGTCAGGGGCGTCACACCAAACTCTGGGCCCCATGGGTACAAGGATTCACTGCGGGCCCCCCCCATGAATGTCCTTCATAGGGGGAGAACTATTGTGCTTGTGCTTTAACTATTGAAACATTGTGAACATTTTCTTTGAATATTTCAAATCCTTCTAAGGTTTTTTGAAAAACCTATGTTTCTATGTCAGTGGTGCTCAAACTTCTTCATGTGAAGGACCCCTCAAAATATACATATATTGAAAGCTCGCAGCGCGGCACTGTGAGCTTGTACATCTGCTATTTTTCAATAGCTAAAGTATAAAATAATTAAGGCCCCTCCACCTTGGGCCCTAGGTAACTCAGTCCCGCCGGTTCGATTCCCGATCTGGACGACCTTTGCCGCATTTCGCTCCCCTTCTCTCTCCCCATTTCCTGTCAGTCTACTGTCCTATCAATAAAGACCTGTCAGTCTACTGTCCTATCAATAAAGGCATAAAAGCCCCAAAACAAATCTTAAAAAGCTGAGGGGCACCTGAACAGTTGTAATTGACAGATGCGGAGAGAGAGAGAGAGAGAGAGAGAGAGAGAGAGAGAGAGAGAGAGAATTACGTTTTCTAATCCACTCTCCAGGTACGGTGGATTTTGTAACGGTGACCTTCTGGTCACAAATAACCCGCGTCTGATTGTCTCTCCCTCCCCCCCCTCCCCCCCTCCCCCTCCCCCACCCTCCCCCACACACGCCATTAAAGGGCCTCCAGCGAGAGGCTGGTGGTGACCGTGAGAGCAGAGAGAGAGCCTCATAGAATGGATTTAATCGCCCTAACCAATCATGTCTCTTGAACGCGGCCACGCCGACAGCGTTGCATCCGTGTGAAATGACAGGTGTGGGAGGCGTTGTTGTAGAAAATAACAGCCATTAATTAATAGCCTCCCATCGAGTGCTGCTACAACCGAGCCACTTACCTCTTATTGTAGTTTGGAAAGAGAGCCGATTAAAACCCTCATTCATTCATTCATTCATTTCTTCATACTTGTTGTGTCGTCAAGCGAAGCGAGCGGCTGCTCCGCAGTAATTGCGGGGTTTAAGCGACTTGCCCCCCCCCCCCCCGAGGGCACAGCGATGGTGTTTGTTGTGTGGGCGAGAAGAAGGACGCTGCTTTTCTGCACCTCCATTTTTGCTCTGTGTAAAATAAATGCATCACCACCATTTTGCTACGGTGGATTCAAACCATGAATCCAGTGAGTCGGTAACTTCTGTAAGTGCTTTTGGTGCCGTTGAAAGCCAAAATGACTCTGGGAGTAAGAGTTTATCAGTCCTGTCCTTCCTCATGAGATTATGGAAATAATGTGTGTGTGTGTGTGGGGGGGGGGGGGGGGGGGGGGGGGGGGGGGGGGGGGGGGGCTGTCTCCCGAGGTAATGAGAGAATTTCACTGACTGTTCAGTTGTACCATAATGCTGTACTTTTATAAACACTAAGAGACGATTCGGCCATCTTGACATTTTTACAAAGGGGGAAGTTGAGCTGATTAACAAAATACAAATGACATGAAATGTACTTAATGAATGGATTAACCACTTAAACCCTGTAAACGTAGTGAAACGGATTTAAGTTATGACCCTAACCCTAACCCTAACCCTAACCCAACGGGTTATGACCGTCCTCTGACCACTAACCCTAACCCTAACCCAACGGGTTATGACCGTCCTCTGACCACTTTAAGTTATGACTGTCCTCTGACCCCTATACCCTAAACCCTCTGACCACTTTTTGCCGTCGACACAAAAACAAAAATATCGACAAGCTCGTGGGGGGGCAGATGATCCCATAGTATAGTTATGTTGGGTTCAAGTGGTTAACAGACTAAACCTGTTTGTTTATACGTAGTATATTTACTGAGCTTTGCAGAAGGGTAGCAGTTTACAAGAGTGCAGTATGTATTTCAGCAGATGTCTGTCTTATGTCAAAAGGTCAGTTGGGGAAAGGGGTTTGAAGGAAGCATAGTAAATCACGTATTCACACAAAGATGTACATGAGATTGTTTTAAACTACTTGGTGTGTGTCCACCACTATTGTTTTGTAAACGTTATTTATTCAAACATTTTCTTATACTCCATGATACAGTTTAATACAGAGTACTGTATATACTGTATATACAGAGTACAGTATATACAGAGTACAGTATATACAGTATAGAAGTACTGTACAGTATATACAGTATATACAGAGTACTGTACAGTATATACAGTATATACAGTATATACAGTATATACAGTATATACAGTATACAGAGTACTGTACAGTATATACAGTATATACAGTATATACAGTATACAGAGTACTGTACAGTATATACAGTATATACAGTATACAGAGGGCCTTTAAGGATATCAGACGCAGACCAGATGATACAGTATATACAGAGTACTGTATATACAGTATATTGTATATACATATTACATACAGAGGGCCTTTAAGGATATCAGACGCAGACCAGGGATCAACCAGCTTTACATGGGTTTGTTTGATGAGTCTGCTTTGGCATGTCAGTTGCTGCATGGAACAGATGCATGCTGGGTAAAGGTTTGTGGCCATTTGCTTTTACCCATGAACCTTTGCACTCTTTACAGTGGTGGAAAGTAACTAAGTACATTTACTCAAGTACTGTACTTGAGTACAATGTTGAGGTATTTCTTTATACTTTACTTGAGTTTTTCCAATTTTCAATAAGCCTACTTTTACTTCTACCTTTTACTGCTACTCTCAGAATCTACTTTTACTTCTACCACGCTACTCTCAGAATCTGAGAAACACATGTTGTAGAAGAGAGGCACTGTCTGGAGCAAACCTGGACCGTTTAAGCCTTTTTTATTTTATTTACAGGGTGCAGACAAATAAAGTGACAAGGTTTTGATGTCATCTTCGTCAGTTCATGATATAAACAAATATTGTACTTTCATTTCACTACAACCCACCACAAACAGTGTCAGAGACTGTTGGCCATGTGTGCCAGGCAGAGCAGTCCCAGAGATAGTAGGCAATTTAAGCTTTGGGCGGCTACGGCAGATGACAACGGTAACCGGAAATGATCAGCGCTCGATAGATCAACCTGCCGCCGTCGCAGCCGTCTCTGCAACGCCAGAAGCTCCCTTTCCACGTAGCGTCTCCAACGTCTGCTGCGTAGACGCGTCGCCATGGGAACCAAAGAGTTCAGTAAAAGGAGTGGCAGCCCATCGCCGACGGCTCTTTGCTTACCAATTTTGACCGCTGCGTCATAGCAGCCGTAGTTCCGCCTCACGTTGCGTCATAGCAGCCGTAGTTCCGCCTCACGTTGCGGTTGTAGCTTAAATTTGCCTACTGTCACAGGGAAGGGTTGGGACCTGCAGAAAGAGAGGTTAGCGTTGCCACTCTGCCCTCAAATAGGCTGGCTTTGCAGTTTCTTAATAGAGTTTTGAAACATGGACAGGAAATCTGACCCCTATCGAAACGCTCAAGTGTAGCCTCACCTCCAGACTATTTTAAGGTTTTAATTCCAAAATCTCTCTCTCTCTCTCTCTCTCTCTCTTTCTCTCTCTAAGAGAGAAGGTGTTAGATTCAAAGATAGACCTCGTAAAAAAGACAAAAGAAAAAACCTTGGTAGAATTGGTTTGCTTTGTCTCTGGTCTGCAGCTGATGTGTTGTTGTTGTTGTTGTTGTTGTTGTTGTTGTTGTTGTTGTTGTTAGTGACTTTTTGGACAACAGTGAAGTTGGCAGTTAAAGGGTTAAAGGTAGATTTATAGTTCATGTGGTGTCGTCACTCCCAGCACTGTGACATCACTGTGACATCACTGTGACATCACCAGAGATGGTGTACAGCACTGTTGTTACACCAGGGACGTGCTGGGCCCCTGATTCAGCCCGGGAAAAAGAGTTGGAGAGGCCCTCATTGCTCGCTATAGCGCTGCTGCTACTCAAAGATTTGCCATTTCAGATCATGACAAGTGACAAGCCAGTGGGCCAATTACAGGAGTTATATTTTGTCGTTGTCGGGTGGAAACCTTGTATGTCCAAAACCGTTTGTTTTGTATTTATTGTTTTAAAAATGATTTAAACAAGTGAAAACAGCCAATCTACAAGCACACAACGGGCGTTGTGTGTTTGTAGATCTGCTGTTTTCACTACTTTTGTGCGACAGCCTTGTCTGATGAAGCAGGGCTATACTTTACGAAAAAAAAAATCTAATTTGAAACTTGGAGATACGAGGTTTCTGCCCGACAGTGACGATTTACTTTGACGATTCACGTGACAAAGATTCCACCAATGTTGAAAGAAGAAAGCCACACTCCAAATTTAAAAGTTGCAAGACTTTTTCTCTGTTAAACCGTTTTCTTTTAATCTGACGCGTTTCGGCGCATGGCCGTCGTCGGCGGTTTAAAGGTTTTTTGGTTAAACAAAAAGGTCTTTTGGGGGGAGGAGGATAAAAGGTTCTGATAGCAATCATTGCTACAGAGTGTTTGTGTAATGGTTTCACTGAGAAACAAAACATCCGTGCGACTCCTATTTTGGACTGCCACTTTCTTCTTAAAGGTGATACACCATGCATTTAAAAAGTATTTATGTCATATTGTTTATGTCCCAAAAACGTTTTTCAAAAGGTTTGAGGCTAAATTACCACTCCTGAATAGAGAGCCTCTCTAATTTTTGAATGGCTCTCAGAGCATTTTCAGCTGCAGTACCACCTTTGGCCTGAACTGCGCCACCCCCCCCCCCCCCCCCCCCCCCCCAAAAAAAAATATTTGAAAATAAAATCTTTTGAAAAAAAAAATCTTTTTGAAAAAAAAAAAAGTTTTTTTCTTCAAAAACGGCCGTCGATGACGTCAGCGACGGCAGCAATTCAGGACAGCCTGTTCTGAGAACCTGTGGAAAACTTTTAACCTCAGCCTTCCCAAAAACAGAGAAAGACACAATGGTCTGAAATGGGACTTTGTGAGGATAGAAGGTGCTAGTGGGACCCCAAAAAAAGGTTTTAAAATAGGAAAAGTGAAAATTCATGGTGTATCACCTTTAACTCTCCTACTGCCAGATTATTTATTTATTTATTGGGTCTGGCGCCATCAAAAAGCGGCTTACCTTTGCGACGTTATAGTAGATAGACAGACAGACAGACATTTATTTATTTATTTTTATTTTTTTTGGTTGTGCAATAGTGCACTTTGGTCTGCCAGGCAGCAGAGGGCGGCGTCATGCGAGAATGAATGTGAATTGTCCTGCTATGTGTTGCCGTACATTCAGAGCAGTCACTGGCTACAGAGCCTCCGGGCCAGAGGAAATCAACAAGGAAGTGAATTGTTCTCCGTTAATCTAACGCATAATGGATTTTTTACACCATCACAGCGGAAAATGTGTTTACAGTAAACGGCCGCGCGACCCCTCATCAGCTTACAGTCATCAGACGAACGAACCGAACGAGCGCCGTATTGGCATCGAGGTTCTGTAAAAAATGGGGCGAGCGTTATCGTTCAAAGCGTGGGGAGAGTTAATGTTCTGGAGTTTGTTCTGTGTGTGAGCAGAGCAGAGCACCAAGAAGGCAAACAGAGGACGCAAACCCGCTCCAGTTTTATCAGGAAGGTTTATTGTCATTCCATGTTTTAACCGTACAAACATCGCCATCTCTGACGAACGTCAACACTGTTCCGATGTGCGGCTTCACACGGCTAAGTCTCCCTTTAACTTGCCTGTTGTTGCCTTTCCTTTCTAAAGGTTTTTTTTGTTTTTTCAGAAAAGAACACGCAGAGCTGAACGAAAACATATCAAAGTAGTCGGTCCAGACTTTTGAAGCAAACGCGATACATCGATGCTCTTTGGATTACACTACAAACTACTGATCACACACCTGTATAGCTTTAAGAGAGATTTGGTTCAGTTGTTTGTTAGTTTTTTCTTACAATGAAACCATTTTTTCTGTACATATCGTATCCTTTTTTTGTTTCATTTTGGGTTTTTTGACTACGTGGGTTGATTAGAAAAGTAAAAAAAAATAATAATAATAAAAAAAACATCAAATAACTTTAACCTTTTTGGCTCACGTCCTTATGTACTACTAGGTACTGTACATTGTCACTGTCAGGTGGAGACCTCATATGGCCAAAACAGTTCCGTTTTATTATTATGATTTGAATAATAATAATAACAATAAATAAAAGTCAGATCCACAAGCTTGTAGATCTTCTATTTGACGGAGCAGGGCATTCGTTTACGGTCGGAAAATCATAGTTGAAATATGAAGTTATAAGGTTTCTGTCTGACAGTGACGTAGCCTTTACTGTAAATACAAAACGATGCACTGTTTTGTTGTGGATTGTTTTGTTTGAGTTTTTTTTTTTTATATCTATAATAGGACCATCATCACGTTCTTTGCATTCAAATGTAAATAGAAAAGTCAGAGAAACTTTGGGGGATTTTTTTCTAATTCATTTATTTCTCCTCTTTTTTTGAGCATCGTCCTTAATTTGCACACGATTGAAAAAAAGGTCCTTTTTTTATGACGATGCTTATAACGAATAGGCATGTTTATGTTAATGTCTTAAGAAGATATTCTATTGATTCAAGATTTTCTTTTTTTATTCTGATGAAATGAAAGTTTAATATTTCCCAACGACAACATGATTGAATCAGAGGTGAATTTATACGTTTCTTTTTACCTCTGTTTTGATTTGACTTTTACTGTTTCTCACTCTGATTCCCTACAGATTTCACCATGTTCTGTTTGAAACAAAGAAATGTCAATAAAAGTGAAAAAAATTGATGTTGGTCATTGAATGTTTGATGCATGCGCGCACACACACACACACACACACACACACACACACACACACACACACACACACACACACACACACACACACACACACACACACACACACACACATAGCGTTCCTTGTTAGTTAAAGGACAACTTTTTTTTTACAACACATTTTAGATTGTCATTAGAGAAAAGTAAAGATGAGTGTTAAAATGTTTTCATTTACGGTACTTCTTTCTATTGTTTTAGCAATTTTAATTACCTTGATTTCATTGCATGGGGGCACGTGTGCAATTGCCTAAATGTGTCTTTTTAGACACAATAAGCTGTCAATGTATTTATTACAATTAGCCCCCATAAGTCACATCTGCCCATGAATGATTGTGGTGCAACTTGGGAATGGGCTTATTGTATCTAAAAATACATATTTAGCCACCTGCATGCCCCGCCCCCAACCATTGAAATCAATGTAATTAAAATCGCTAAAACACTAGAAAGCAGTCAATGAAAACGTTTTAACACTCATCTTTTCTTTTCTCTAATTACAATCTAAAATATGAACCCTTGTTATAAAAAACAAAGTTCTCATTTAAAATAAGTGTTAGCCACATAAACCCCAGCATCTTTTTTTTAAAACATTGTGTTCATTAAGCTTTGCACAGAATAAACAGGGTGACATCAGTTCAAATACAACAGTTTTCATTTCTGAAGGCCTCTATTGGTAACACAGGAGTACATAGGATCAATTTACATGATAAACTCCGTTTTGATTTGATGTGTTTGGATGCTCATCCACAGAAGTCATTCTGGTGCTTTCACTCTGCAGTCATTAAGATGACAGTCATATTATTCTGTTGCAAACAAGCAACAGTGTGAACATCATGATCTCATTTATACAGTATAGCAATGGTCTTCAACAGGGGGTCCGGGACCCCTAGGGGGTCCTCAGAGTTACTACAGGGGGTCACAACAACTGGTTAATATAAAAAAGGAGAAAAGAGGTTTCTATCGCTCAAAGATTTGGAGAACCCCCTGTAGTGACTCTGAGGACCCCCTAGGGGTCCCGGACCCCCTGTTGAAGACCCCTGCTCTAGGGCTTTTTGTGTTATCCTTTCAAAGTAAAATCCAGTGCTAATACCTTTTACTCAATATCAGTTTTTATTTGCTATTGAAATGTCAGTTTAAAAGTTGTATTCCATCCACCACTGCTGCTGTCCGTACAGCAGCATAATGTTAATATGGGTTAGGGTTAGGGTTAGGGACCCCCTAGGGGTCCCTAACCCTAACACTGTCCGTACAGCAGCATAATGTTAATATGGGTTAGGGTTAGCCCTGTCCGTACAGCAGCATAATGTTAATATGGGTTAGGGTTAGGGTTCTCCCTAACCCTAACCCTGTCCGTACAGCAGCATAATGTTAATATGCAGGACAAATAGGCAATATCTGACAACACACCCCGTTCCCCTTCCACTACTGTTGTTTCACTTTTGATCGATTTTTCCATTCTCTCTCTCTGGGTTCTCATAACCCAAACCGGCCCATATTTGTCTCCCTTATTTTCCCACATCTCCGTGTTTGGCAGCTCCATATGCGGTAATGGATCATTTGGAGCTCCATATGCGGTAATGGATCATTTGGAGCTCCATATGCGGTAATGGATCATTTGGAGCTCCATATGCGGTAATGGATCATTTGGAGCTCCATATGCGGTAATGGATCATTTGGAGCTCCATATGTGGTAATGGATCATTTGGAGCTCCATATGTGGTAATGGATCATTTGGAGCTCCATATGCGGTAATGGATCATTTGGAGCTCCATATGCGGTAATGGATCATTTGGAGCTCCATATGTGGTAATGGATCATTTGGAGCTCCATATGCGGTAATGGATCATTTGGAGCTCCATATGCGGTAATGGATCATTTGGAGCTCCATATGCGGTAATGGATCATTTGGAGCTCCATATGTGGTAATGGATCATTTGGAGCTCCATATGCGGTAATGGATCATTTGGAGCGGTATATGTGGTAATGGATCATTTGGAGCGGTATATGCACAATGTTTTTTGGCATTGTTCGTTTTGTTTGTGTGGAGCGGCTGTGGGGAACACCAGACTAAATGGACCAATACATCACCATTTAAAAAGGTTAATAACAAGTCGTTGGCATCAGGAGCAAACGTTGTATCTCGTTAGCGGAGTTTTTTTCATGAATTAACAGCCTACTTCATCATGCTAGTGTCACACAAGGTTAGTGAAAACAGGCAGAACTACAAGATCACAACACGTTGCATCCTGAACTTGTAGATCAGATATTTTCACTATGTCCAATGAAAGTGGTTAAGTGTTTCTGTGGGTTATTCCCCCCCCCCCCCCCTTCATTTCCTGAATAGTAAAAAATGGTATATGGTGCATTTGTAAAGCGCCTTTACCCAAGGTTCTTTACAGAGATTGTGCATTACATTCACCCATTCACACACACATTCATTACATTCACCCATTCACACACACACACACACACACACACACACACACACATTCATTACATTCACCCATTCACACACACACATTCATTACATTCACCCATTCACACACACATTCATTACATTCACCCATTCACACACACACACACACACACACACACACACACACACACACACACACACACACACACACACACACACATTCATTACATTCACCCATTCACACACACATTCATTACATTCACCCATTCACACACATAAATACACTGATGTCAGAGGAAACCATGCTTGGCACCAACCTGCTCATCAGGAGCAGTTAGGGGTTCAGAGTCTTGCTCAAGGACTCTTCAACACCAACTCTGGGGGAGCCCGGGATCGAACTGGGAACCCTTCGGGAACCCTCCATGTCCTAAGACTGACTGCAACTTACTCTACTACCCCCCCCCCCCCCCCCCCCCCAACCCCCAAACTGAAAAGTAACCTTTTTCGACATACAAGGTTTCGCCCCAATAGTAAACTTTATTCAAGTACTGTACTTGAGTATACAATTTTGAGGCATTTTCTACTTTACTGGATTATTACCAATGTTCAGTACTTTTACTTACTAGGCTACAGTACATCTCAGAGTAAATATTATACTTTTTACTCAAATACAATTTGAAAACGTTAGTTTGCTTTTGTTACTTTGTAGATTTTGATTATTATTACAAAACAAAACATTAACCACTTCAGCTCAATTTTAACTGGCCGATCTACAAGCTCACAACGCATCACAATGCAACACGTTGTGATCTGCTATTCCCAAAAGATTTTTTGTACATTGTAGACTTAAATGAGTACTTTTACTTTTGGTAATTTAACTATATTTTGATGCCAATACTTTAGTACGTTTATTTACTCGAGTGCATTTTGATTACCGAACTTTAACTTGCAACAGAGTATTTCTACATTGCAGAATTGATACTTTTACTTAAGTAAAACATTTGAGTAGTTTTTCCACCACTGCCATTTGGCCCAGACATCCAGTGAACAGATTACTGTTGTCCAGTGTTGCTGCTCGCTCCAAGCTTATCAACATCCAGTGAACAGATTACTGTTGTCCAGTGTTGCTGCTCGCTCCAAGCTTATCAACATCCAGTGAACAGATTACTGTTGTCCAGTGTGCTGCAAGCTCCAAGCTTACAATTAAACAAACCAACATCCAGTGAACAGACTACTTTTGGCCAGTGTGCTGCAAGCTCCAAGCTTACAATTAAACAAACCAACATCCAGTGAACAGACTACTGTTGGCCAGTGTGCTGCAAGCTCCAAGCTTACAATTAAACAAACCAACATCCAGTGAACAGACTACTGTTGGCCAGTGTGCTGCAAGCTCACAATTAAACAAACCAACGGAGAAACATAATGAGGCACAGGTGCAACGCAAACGGGTCTTTATTATTTACAACAATGCGACACAATTCACTCAGATGGGAACGAAGCGAAGTGAGCCCGTACCGACATTTAGAGACAGAATGAGGCAAACACCAGCTGAATGAGGTGAGCTCAAATGGACCGGGAAATTGGTCAGCTTGCCTGAACATGCCAGTGTTGCACAACACACGCAGTCACGTAACACATCGCCCACATAGCGTGGTGTGCGTCAAGGGCGTCAATTGGGTATGGCAGGGGTATGCAGCTGCCATACCCTGGGTCCAGGGGGAGAATAAAAGTTACTTTTAAATATAAATCCATGAATGTCTCTTTGTCTATCTGTCTGGTTATGTTGTTAAATAACTACAAATGCAAAATTTAACAAAATGGTCACTTTAACAAGGTATTATTGCGACCGTCAAGTTTAGCTGCACTTGAACAAACCGTAGAAACAGGGGGAAAATAGAATGTACCTCTTAAAATAAATGTATCATGCCTGTTGCTAAGGTATGGCAACATGACTGGTGGCTTGCACGTGTGCAAAGGCGCGCGTGCAAGACACCAGTCATGTTGCCATACCTTAGCTTTTTCTGAACTGACCCCACTGGTGTGCGTTGGTGTACACCTCTCCAGTGTGTCTGCCTTAACTAGCTCACAAGCTACAGTATATGCATCGTAAATGGATGATTTATAGCCAGCGTGTTCACCTTCTTCACAGCTCACTGATCTCACAGTGATAAATGCGTGTGTGTCCACTTCTCCAAGACCTAGAGAACGTCAGAGTGAACTTGGCAGGAAGCAAAAGCCAAGAGAGTGAGATGGAGAGTTCTGGTAATCGCCCTGTGCCCCTCAACGGGGTGAAGAGGTTTAAGTCAAGTCACTCCCTAGCTTCCATTAGAACTACAGACTCGCTCCCTAGCTTCCATTAGAACTACAGACTCCCTCCCTAGCTTCCATTAGAACTACAGACTCCCTCCCTAGCTTCCATTAGAACAACAGACTCACTCCCTAGCTTCCATTAGAACTACAGACTCGCTCCCTAGCTTCCATTAGAACTACAGACTCCCTCCCTAGCTTCCATTAGAACTACAGACTGACTCCCTAGCTTCCATTAGAACAACAGACTCACTCCCTAGCTTCCATTAGAACAACAGACTCACTCCCTAGCTTCCGCTGTGGCCTGAAGACTCACCTCTTCAGACTCCACCTATAGGCCCACAGCACGTGGGAGAGTGTTTTTTGAAGGTCTTTCAGTCCGAGTGTATCAAAAAAGCAACTGGGTTAAGGCAGCGGAAGCTTGTGATTGGCTGCACGGAGGTGACCAAAGTCGGGAGGAAGGAGATACACCTAAACCTAACCTTAACCCTAACCTAAACCTAAACCTAACCTTAACCCTAACCTCAGTAAAACTAACACTGGTGAATGCTAACCTGGTGAATGCTAACCTGGTGAAATGCTAACCTGGTGAAATGCTAACCTGGTGAAATGCTAACCTGGTGAATGCTAACCTGGTGAAATGCTAACCTGGTGAATGCTAACCTGGTGAATGCTAACCTGGTGAATGCTAACCTGGTGAATGTTAAACTGGTGAATGTTAAACTGGTGAATGCTAACCTGGTGAATGCTAACCTGGTGAATGCTAACCTGGTGAATGCTAACCTGGTGAAATACTAACCTGGTGAATGCTAACCTGGTGAATGCTAACCTGCCGACGCTGGTGAATGCTAACCTGGTGAATGTTAAACTGGTCGGTCCAACGGTGCTTAACCCAGATGCTTTTTTGACTGAAAGACCTGCTAAAAACACTCTCCCCATAGCACTCGCCTACCCTCAATGACCATAAATGAATGCTGGATAGCATTCTTAGATTTTTATATAAAGTTTTTTTTTTTTTTTACTGATCAGGTGCTTGGTCTAACTACGTTATCTTTTCTAGATTGATATTTCTATGCATTGATGTATTGATGTTGATGATGCTTATTGTATTGATGTGTTACCCTGCTTATTGTATTGATGTTACCCTGCTTATTGTATTGATGTGTTACCCTGCTTATTGTATTGATGTTACCCTGCTTATTGTATTGATGTGTTACCCTGCTTATTGTATTGATGTTACCCTGCTTATTGTATTGATGTGTTACCCTGCTTATTGTATTGATGTTACCCTGCTTATTGTATTGATGTGTTACCCTGCTTATTGTATTGATGTTACCCTGCTTATTGTATTGATGTTACCCTGCTTATTGTATTGATGTGTTACCCTGCTTATTGTATTGATGTGTTACCCTGCTTATTGTATTGATGTGTTACCCTGCTTATTGTATTGATGTGTTACCCTGCTTATTGTATTGATGTTACCCTGCTTATTGTATTGATGTGTTACCCTGCTTATTGTATTGATGTTACCCTGCTTATTGTATTGATGTGTTACCCTGCTTATTGTATTGATGTTACCCTGCTTATTGTATTGATGTGTTACCCTGCTTATTGTATTGATGTGTTACCCTGCTTATTGTATTGATGTTACCCTGCTTATTGTATTGATGTTACCCTGCTTATTGTATTGATGTTACCCTGCTTATTGTATTGATGTTACCCTGCTTATTGTATTGATGTGTTACCCTGCTTATTGTATTGATGTTACCCTGCTTATTGTATTGATGTGTTACCCTGCTTATTGTATTGATGTGTTACCCTGCTTATTGTATTGATGTTACCCTGCTTATTGTATTGATGTTACCCTGCTTATTGTATTGATGTGTTACCCTGCTTATTGTATTGATGTTACCCTGCTTATTGTATTGATGTTACCCTGCTTATTGTATTGATGTTACCCTGCTTATTGTATTGATGTGTTACCCTGCTTATTGTATTGATGTTACCCTGCTTATTGTATTGATGTGTTACCCTGCTTATTGTATTGATGTTACCCTGCTTATTGTATTGATGTGTTACCCTGCTTATTGTATTGATGTGTTACCCTGCTTATTGTATTGATGTTACCCTGCTTATTGTATTGATGTTACCCTGCTTATTGTATTGATGTGTTACCCTGCTTATTGTATTGATGTTACCCTGCTTATTGTATTGATGTTACCCTGCTTATTGTATTGATGTGTTACCCTGCTTATTGTATTGATGTGTTACCCTGCTTATTGTATTGATGTTGATGATGCTTATTGTATTGATGTTACCCTGCTTATTGTATTGATGTGTTACCCTGCTTATTGTATTGATGTTACCCTGCTTATTGTATTGATGTGTTACCCTGCTTATTGTATTGATGTTACCCTGCTTATTGTATTGATGTTGATGATGCTTATTGTATTGATGTTACCCTGCTTATTGTATTGATGTGTTACCCTGCTTATTGTATTGATGTTACCCTGCTTATTGTATTGATGTTACCCTGCTTATTGTATTGATGTGTTACCCTGCTTATTGTATTGATGTGTTACCCTGCTTATTGTATTGATGTTACCCTGCTTATTGTATTGATGTTACCCTGCTTATTGTATTGATGTTACCCTGCTTATTGTATTGATGTTACCCTGCTTATTGTATTGATGTTACCCTGCTTATTGTATTGATGTGTTACCCTGCTTATTGTATTGATGTTACCCTGCTTATTGTATTGATGTTACCCTGCTTATTGTATTGATGTTACCCTGCTTATTGTATTGATGTTACCCTGCTTATTGTATTGATGTTACCCTGCTTATTGTATTGATGTTACCCTGCTTATTGTATTGATGTGTTACCCTGCTTATTGTATTGATGTTACCCTGCTTATTGTATTGATGTTACCCTGCTTATTGTATTGATGTTACCCTGCTTATTGTATTGATGTTACCCTGCTTATTGTATTGATGTTACCCTGCTTATTGTATTGATGTGTTACCCTGCTTATTGTATTGATGTTACCCTGCTTATTGTATTGATGTTACCCTGCTTATTGTATTGATGTTACCCTGCTTATTGTATTGATGTGTTACCCTGCTTATTGTATTGATGTTACCCTGCTTATTGTATTGATGTTACCCTGCTTATTGTATTGATGTGTTACCCTGCTTATTGTATTGATGTTACCCTGCTTATTGTATTGATGTTACCCTGCTTATTGTATTGATGTGTTACCCTGCTTATTGTATTGATGTTACCCTGCTTATTGTATTGATGTTACCCTGCTTATTGTATTGATGTGTTACCCTGCTTATTGTATTGATGTTACCCTGCTTATTGTATTGATGTTACCCTGCTTATTGTATTGATGTTACCCTGCTTATTGTATTGATGTTACCCTGCTTATTGTATTGATGTGTTACCCTGCTTATTGTATTGATGTTACCCTGCTTATTGTATTGATGTTACCCTGCTTATTGTATTGATGTGTTACCCTGCTTATTGTATTGATGTGTTACCCTGCTTATTGTATTGATGTTACCCTGCTTATTGTATTAATGTGTTACCCTGCTTATTGTATTGATGTTACCCTGCTTATTGTATTGATGTGTTACCCTGCTTATTGTATTGATGTGTTACCCTGCTTATTGTATTGATGTTACCCTGCTTATTGTATTGATGTGTTGCTTATTGTATTGATGTTACCCTGCTTATTGTATTGATGTTACCCTGCTTATTGTATTGATGTTACCCTGCTTATTGTATTGATGTTACCC
Source organism: Nannobrachium achirus (assembly GCF_963921795.1). Classification (NCBI taxonomy): domain Eukaryota; kingdom Metazoa; phylum Chordata; class Actinopteri; order Myctophiformes; family Myctophidae; genus Nannobrachium; species Nannobrachium achirus. The sequence continues at coordinate 74,744,328 of NC_137815.1, read as the reverse complement.
TGCTTATTGTATTGATGTTACCCTGCTTATTGTATTGATGTTACCCTGCTTATTGTATTGATGTTACCCTGCTTATTGTATTGATGTTACCCTGCTTATTGTATTGATGTTACCCTGCTTATTGTAAATGGCTCTGGATTAAGAGTGTCTGCTAAATGCCTAGACTGTAAACTGTCAGTCAAGCACTGAGTGAATACATTGTTACAAACAGCCTGTCAGTCAAGCACTGAGTGAATACATTGTTACAAACAGCCTGCTCTGATTGTTTTAGTTCTACTGGATCTTCTCCACCCGTCCCTCCCTGAAACCAAGTTTTTATTTGTTGACGAAATTGTCAACGTATTTAGTAAGAGATTTAGTCATCATCATAGGTTAGTTTTTATTCAGTTTTTGTTTATTTTTCGACACTGAAAAAAGTCGACAGACATTTTCCGTCGCAGTTTGAGTCAACGAAATGAACACTGTTCACAACACCCATGCATTATAGTGTAAAAGTCTTATATATCATTCCTCCACATCACACTGTAACAAAAAGTCCACATTTTGCACGATATTTCATGATATTCGTTGGCGATCCTGCATGTGCAAGGGCTGACATTCTAACCTCTGAGCCTGCTTGGTCTGCTGAGAAATGGAACATTTAAATTCAGGTCACAATTTGTCCCAAACCATAAACAGTATCGTGTCAAAGGTTGTGTCCAACTCCGACCATAGACGCAGGATCTATATTATTATTATTATTATTATTATTATTATGTCTCGGTAGAATCGCAGGGAGACCAAATACACCAATCCAATTGTATGAGTTATATTATATGAACCAGGCACGTGCACACATAGACATCAAAGGAGGCGTGAGCCCCTGCCCTTTTATCCGTCTGTAAAAAAGTGCCCTCTCCAGACCATGAATGCAGTTTTTACTATGGTGAAAGAAATGCAAATGTCCCCTCTTTCCATGCCATACCTGAAGGCAGCATTTAAGAGAATTGCCTTGTCCAAACTCTCCTGAACTTGAATACAGCATCTTATGTTCGAAAGAATTGCCCTCACGGTATAGAAATCCATGCCGTTACGCCACATCTCCAGTATTCACTTGATTATGCTTAGTTCAGTGTGGTATCAAGCACTGAAAATAGCCGACCTCCAAGCTCACAACGTGTCGCGCTGCGACGCGTTGTGAGCTTGGAGGTCTGCTATTTTTGATATTTTCACCAAAAGGCCCTTTTAGAAATGTCAGCCCCTGCCTCTCTAACATTCTCTGCACGTCCCTGATATGAACATACTCCACACAGATTGGAAAAAAAATCTAATTTTATTCAATACAATAATCTAATGATTGAAATCATATAACTTCCATGTTCTAGGAATGTCTGTAGTTTCAGTACCAGTTGGTGCATGTGATCATGGGTTAGGGTTAGGGTTAAACCCTAACCCTGTTCTAGGATTCGTAGTAGTTTACTGTAGTTTCAGTACCAGTTGGTGCATGTGATCATGAAGCTCATGTCATCCACCATACGGTCACCCATCTTGCATTGGGGCAGCTCTCCTCCGGATTCTCCTGTGTGTGTGTGTGTGTGTGTGTGTGTGTGTGTGTGTGTGTGTGTGTGTGTGTGTGTGTGTGTGTGTGTGTGTGTTGGGGCGGGGGGGGGGGGGGGGGTGTGGTGGGACAGGAGAGAGATTAATTACTAAAATGTTCAAAACAAACATTTGCAATCATATTGAAAGGATTTGCATAACATTTGTTATGATATACTTTGTGCCTGCAATGGTAAATCATTCCACGTGAAATCTGCATTATTTAACGAGCCACCGTCAGAGAGATTAAACACAAAATGTAAACTATGGAAACCACTGAGCCGTTTGCAACGTTTGGAACGGATTTACCTTAAGACAGGGGTCTTCAACAGGGGGTCCGGGACCCCTAGGGGGTCCTCAGAGTTACTACAGGGGGTCCTTCAAATCTTTGAGTGATAGAAACCTTTTTCTCCTTTTTTATATCAACCACTTGAACCCTAACGTCCATATTCTGAGAACTTTAGACAAAAATAGCAGATCTACAAGCTCACAACGCCTTGCGCTGCGAGGCGTTGTGAGCTTGTAGATTGGCTATTTTCGGCAAAAAGGTTTGGTCTAGAGGGGAAAAAGAGCAGACTAAGTACAGAGTGAAAGGTCAAGTTTATTAAGTATTGACGGTTCAAGTGGTCAAATTGACATGAATCCAAAATACACTGATGATTGTGCTGTCAAACGATGAAACTACATGGAATCTATGAAAAGGTTGTGGGGGTCCCTGCTTCATCTCTCTCTCAGCTAAGGGGTCCTTGGCCTGAAAACGTTGAAGACCCCTGCCTTAAGACCAATTAGAATAGCTCTGCTCTTGCATTCCTTGTCTCTCTCTTCACTATCTTGAAGAGAGGAATAAAGCACGGATGTCTGAAAAAAGTAAGTCATTTAGACGAACTGTACAAAATGTTCCCCAGGATGAATTTAGGAACATCTTGTGGCTTAGGCTGTCAGCTGGAAAAATATATATATTTATATATAAAAAAAAATATATTATTTATATATATTTATTGTTTATATAAATATATATATTTATATATAAAAATATAACGCGTTTCGCCGTTTTAACGCTCCTTCAGCAGCCTTTGTTTCTAGATTTCTGTGCTTTTGCGGCGATGAATACGTTTGATAACCGCTGACAGAAACATAATTATAGGTTTGTTTAGAAGACATTGGTAGAATAATATGTTTGATAACCGCTGACAGAAACATAATTATAGGTTTGTTTAGAAGACATTGGTAGAATAATATGTTTGATAACCGCTGACAGAAACATTATTATAGGTTTGTTTAGAAGACATTGGTAGAATAATATGTTTGATAACCGCTGACAGAAACATTATTATAGGTTTGTTTAGAAGACATCGTAGAATGGGTTAGGGTTAGGGGTAGAATGGGCCTCAGGTCTTAACACTCCTGGTGCCCAGGATTTAATCGGCAGTTGCCACTTTTTTACCTTGTTTGGGAGCTCCAGGGAAAAAGTAATCTGAGTATGTCCTGTTTATTTTCGCGATAGTATTTTCTTCACTCAGGACAGATAAATGACAATCACAGGCATCAGTGCTTTTGTAACGGCCGGTAGAGAGTTTTAAACATGATTTAAGAGTTAGATTAGGAGATAAACGCACTTTTGTGCAGCAGCGTAACACTGCTCTCTACGAAGGAACAGATTTCCCGGTCACGTGATACCCCGTTGCATTTTGGGAACTGGAGTGTTTCTCTTCACAGGCGGGTGCCTCGTACAGTACACTTCAGTTTACTGTACGACCGACCCCCCGCGACGCGTCGAACGTGTCGAGGGCACACGGAGACATCAAAGAGTTTGATGCGTTGGCACGTCGTGGACCTCCTAAGAGTTAACCCAGTTAGGCCTAGAATTATTGAATACTTTAACCAGTGAACAATAGCAGATCTACAAGCTCACAGCGCTGTGAGCTTGTAGATCTGCAATTTTCTTTTAATCGTGAAAATGTGTGCAAATCTTTGAATATATGTATTTTTCAAAGCGAATGGTTGTAACTAAAATTTTGCTTCTGGGGGGGTCCCTGGAACTAAATATTTTGAGATGGGGGTCCGCGGCCAAATAAATATCATTTTGGGGGTCCTTAACATGAAAAAGTTTGAGAACCACTGACATAGTAGTCTCTCAAGAACAGACTAACTGAGCTCCAGCTAAGGACCTTTTCTTTGACGATGGCTGGCCAGATTGCTGACATAGAAACATCGGGTTTTTCAAAAAAACCTTAGAAGGATTCAAAAGGCACTTATAGAATCGGGTCAAAATTCAAGTTTTCACAATTTTTCAAAAATAGCAGATCTACAAGCTCGCAGCGAGCTTGTATATCTGCTATTTTTCAATAGTTAAAGCATAAAATAATAATACACTATAATGTGTACCCGTTCTTTCACCTTGAGACGCAGCGTCTCCTGCAGAGCTCTGTGTTGGCTGTGTGTTTGCAGGAGTCGTCCTCATCGTCTCCTCCTGCTTCTTCTCCTCCTCCAGCTGCTCTGTCCTCCTCCCTCCCTCTTCTCCTCCTCCCTCTTCTCCTCCTCCCCCTTCTCCTTCTCCTCCCATGGTGGAGGCACTCATGGAAGTGAAAAGTCACACCTGGGTGAAAATATGAAAATATACACATGAAAGCATAAATATTTGCACTGTGTGAGCTTCAGCTCTCTCTCTCTCTCTCTCTCTCTCTCTGCTGGATTTAGCTGCTTATACGTCTCTCAGCTGGACTGTAGGTACAGTTCAGTCTTGTTGCAACTAAGGCTCGATGCGTACTACTACAATTTTACATTCACACCGATAACACTGTTAAATAAAAAGAAAACGTATCCGCTGCTCTGCCCCGAGGAGCGCAGTAGAGGTGTGACCGTGCAACCCTATCCGACACCCCCAAAAGGTCCTTGAGGGGGTTCCAGGGGGTTCCCAGCTAAATTAGTTCATATAAAATCTGTTGAATCCCTAAAGTAACGTACTACACATCGGCTCAAATAGCCCATGTACAGAGCTTGTAGATCTGCAATTTAAAAAAATATATATAACTCTTTAACGCATTAGAAACAGAAATCTTGTATGGGATGGCAAAAATGTTCAGATGGGGGACCGCGGCCAAATATGTAAATTTTTAGGGGTCCTTGAGATGAAAAGGTTTAAATTAGAGGCCAATAATGATGGCGAATTATTAAAAAGCTGTCAATGTGAACTCCAGTCTAGACGAGTCAACACTGACTGGCCGTGGGATATTTATTAATAAACGTCAAATATTTGAACTTCGGAGACGGAACAAAATCTGTCCTCCCAGAAAGACACAACAGTGTTAAAAAATGAACGCCTGGCTTGCCGGTGGAGATGAATCAAGACAAATTTATGTTAAAATTAAGTCTAACTTCAATGAGCTGTAAAAAGACAAAAGTGATGATTCAAAGGACCTTGAAACATCAAAGTGACTCCAAGAGGGTGTATTAAGAGGGTGTTGGTGTGTTTCTATAATCTAGGCCAGTAGTTCCTCAACTTTATGGTGCCTATGATGTTTTTTGCATAGTACTGTACTGTGTAAGTTTGTCTGACATTTAAGGAAAACTTCGTTTTTTACAACAAGGGTTCATATTTTAGATTAATTAATTAGAGAAAAGTAAAGATGAGTGTTAAAATGTTTTCATTTACTGCTTTCTATTGTTTTAGCATTTTTTGTATTCTGATTTCAGTGGGTGTGGGCATGCATAGTGGCTAAAGTGGCTAAATAATTGTCTTTTTAGACACAATAAGCCGTAAATTTCTTTCTTACTATTTACACCAGCCCCCATAAGTCACATCTGCCCATGAAAGATTGCAGTGCATCTTGGGAATGGGCTTATTGTGTCTAAAAATACATATTTAGCCACTTGCATGCATGCCCCCAACCTGGGGGCATGCAAATCAAAATAGTTAAAATCACTAAATTGATAGAAAGAAGTAAATCAAAACATTTTAACACTCATCTTTTCTTTTCTCTAATGACTGTCTAAAATATTAACCCTTGTTGTAAAAAAACATAGTTGTCCTTTAATGTCTCCGTGAAATTAGTACAAAGGACACCAATGTAAACATTTGGCCGCGGACCCCCATCTGAAAACGTTTTATGCCAGGGACCCCCATCTGAAAACGTTTTATGCCAGGGACCCCCATCTGAAAACGTTTTATGCCAGGGACCCCCAGAGTAGAAGATTAGTGTAAAAGGAAAAGATTCAAGAGTCAAGATTTCTTTCCCCTTTTTTAAGTTAAAGAATTGCATGTGTACAAGCTTGAGTGGCATGGGCTCGCACACCTGCTGTTTTTGAATAACCAACACATAAATATGGATAAAGGGGTTGAAATGATTGTGATTTCTCAGTATCATGTGATACCTTTTACTGTACAGTCTGCACCTTCTGCCTGATTCCTGCAGCATCGTGAGATTTCTCAGCAGAAAGTACATCTCTAATGGAGACAGCAGTTACAGTAATAGAAACAGCAGCTACAGTAGCGGGTGAAGCAGAGTGAGCTCAGTGGGCACAGCGTTGCACACAACCATCCATCATCCTACACACAGCTGCTGCCACCTCCACTTTACCGGATCAAAGACTCTGAGCTAAAGGCCAGACGGAGCGTTTGACCAGCAGGCAGGCGGGCACACATTCCAGCGGGCACACATTCCTCCGTCACTCCGTGCCACCTATAATAATAATAATAAACAATCTCTGTGCCCTGTGCACTGGCATCATGATGTGCAGTGGTGGAAGCAGTCCTCCAGATTGTTCTTTTATTTAGAGGTGTGCATTGGCACTGCCCTCACTGCCCTCACCATTCAAGTCGATTACGACTCACCAGGTAACAATTCGATTGGATTCGATTATACCAGGGGTTTTCAAGGTTTTCAAGCCAAGGACCCCTTAGCTGAGAGAGATGAAGCAGGGACCCCCTTAGCTGAGAGAGGGATGAAGCAGGGACCCCTTAGCTGAGAGAGAGATGAAGCAGGGACCCCTTAGCTGAGAGAGAGATGAAGCAGAGACCCCTTAGCTGAGAAAGATGAAGCAGGGACCCCTTAGCTGAGAGAGATGAAGCAGGGACCCCTTAGCTGAGAGAGATGAAGCAGGGACACCTTAGTTGAGAGAGAGAGAGATGAAGCAGGGACCCCTTAGCTGAGAGATAGATGAAGCAGGGACCCCTTAGCTGAGAGAGATGAAGCAGGGACCCCTTAGCTGAGAGAGAGATGAAGCAGGGACCCCTTAGTTGAGAGAGAGATGAAGCAGGGACCCCTTAGCTGAGAGAGAGATGAAGCAGGGACCCCTTAGCTGAGAGAGAGATGAAGCAGGGACCCCTTAGTTGAGAGAGAGATGAAGCAGGGACCCCTTAGCTGAGAGAGAGATGAAGCAGGGACCCCTTAGCTGAGAGAGAGATGAAGCAGGGACCCCCTCTACATATTGTATAAATGTGTGATCCAGATTTTCATCGATATCATAGATAGATTCATAGATTTCAAGTCTTGTTTGACAGCACTGTCATCAGTCTATGTTGGATTCATGTTAATGTGTATTTTCAGACATTTAACCTCTTAAGGTGTCTCCACACCAAACAGCCTACAGGAGACTCCTTCTGACTGTACACAGACTGCAAAGAACTGCAAAAAACTAAGCACTTATTTCTTTTTTCAGACAACGCCGACTGTAGTTACTGTACGGCAGTGGTGCCAGGTCTGCTCGTTGTAAGCAACGTTGATCCTGTTTTCCTATAATGTTGCTAGATGTGTGTTGCTTTTGTTTGGGCTTGTTTCTGAAGTGTAGTTGCTTATTTGGCCTTGCTTTCAACATTATTTTATAAAATAGCTAATGTAATAGAGCTCAATAGGTGTGGTCGCTGCTTTTGGGCTTATTTTCATAGACCTGGTCGCTTATTTCACTCACAGAATCTGGCACCGGAGGCACTCCGTGTTCTCCGTGCAGAGGGGGAAAAAAAACTACACGGGCTGCTGCAGCAGCACTATTCCTAGCCTACTACTAGCTTTGCTTTGGATCAGATTGGAATAGGAATTGAGAGTTGAGAATATGGTATTTAGTAAAAATATGCGACAGGAAAATGTCTCTGGCTTATTTTGGCTCTGTTTTGCAGCTGTAGCAAACTAATGGTCCATTCTACAACTCCCTCAATCCTACCGACAGCCAGGGGCGACTCAACAAAACTGGGCAAGTCCAGTCTTCCAGTTTTCCGTCGATACTGGTCGATAGCGTTCCCGACCCGCTGCCGAAAACCTGCCGATGAGCTCCCTGTCGGCAACAACGCTTTCCGCCGCCGATTCGCGGCCGAATCGATTTGGTTAAAAGTGCACTTTAAACCATCGATATTTTGTAAACTTGACCTTTCACTCTGTACTCTTTTACCTCTGCACCAAACCTATTTGCCGAAAATAGACAATCTACAAGCTCTCAACGTCTCACAGCGCGAGGCGTTGAGAGCTTGTAGATCTGCTATCTTTGGCTAAAGTTCTCCTCTAGGGATGCGAGGGTTCATGTTGTTCATTTAAAAGAATGATCCTACCACATAAGGATTTGGCGGACCCCTTGTAGTAACTCTGAGGACCCCCTGTTGAAGAGCCCTGTATTATACGATGCATCACATTTGTTCTATATTATTACACAACATAGCAAATTTTTCATCGGTCAATACAAGCAGTCAGATATACGTAATACAATATGTATGCCAAATATCTAAATAGCTATGAATTTATGGATTCACAAACTTGTTATTTTGTATTTGTACCAACAGTCAAGACAGCAGATTAAGCCAACAGTGTTGTAATTTTACATTCCACAGACAAGACTCTTACTTTCCCATAATTCGACAAAGCTCTTATTTTGAAGTCCTCCGACCGGACGGACATCAAGGGTTGGTCATCTTTAGATGTAGGGTTAGGGTTAGGGTTAGAGTTTTGTAGATGTAACCCGGTGCATCCATGCAGCTGTGGCTGCTAATGTAAAGAAGACTACTTGAGTAAAAGTACTTAGTTACTTTCCACGAAGGATGGGACGATAGGAAAATGTCACATCACGATTATATTGACAAAAGAAATTTCGATTTACAATATTATCGTGATAATCAAAATCCATTAACCTGGGTGGAACATTCGCCAACAAATAGCCGATCTACAAGCTCACAACGCGTCCTTTAAGTGGTACCGGATATGCAGCTCTTAGTCGGGGATCCACATGCCCAAAAGCTCAAGGAATAGGGTTGAACATGTGATTTCTTTCTGATCACTGTGATGAAGTGATGACTCATCACTTTTCACACTTTTGTTGGTTCGTTTTCTAGCCCAAGGAATGTTTTTTGTGCAAAACAAATGTGGGCAATGGATTCAGAATCATGAAAGCTCTCCAGTTTGACCCCTCACATGCTACTTAAAGCAGATCTTTTCTTGTGTATAATATATTTCCTTTCCTGTGTAGTGGAGTGACCAAACTAATAGATAAAACAGAAATAAAAAGTGCGGCAGAACATCACAGGTCCCCTCCCATTTTGAGGGACTGGATCCCCGGCTATCTGCAAATAAAAGGTGAATTGATCCCAGTGCATGACGGAGGACGATATCACGATAAATAAAATCTCCACAATACGATTATCGTGAGTGTTTTTTCTAATCACGATATACGATTACTGCATCACTGCCCTTTGACCTCTGGGCACAGGTCAGGCATGTTCCCTCCACGGTGCCACCGTCAGTAAACAAACCGTTGCCCCCGGCAACCGGCTCTTACACCGTGCCATTGTCCCTGCATGGTGACACAATCACTCAGACGGAGGGGAAACAACTGATGACAATCTGTTGTTCTCTCTCTCTCTGATGACAATCTGACTTTGACTTTCAACCGGAAGACGACACGTGACACTGTGAGCCCGATCCCAGAGAGATAGGAGAGATGGAGACAGAAGACATCAACCAATGACAGACAGGAACACCTAGACAGAGACAATGACACAGAGATAAAGAGAGAGAGAGAGAGAGAGAGAGAGAGAGAGAGAGAGAGAGATAAAGACAGACAGATAAAGAGAGAGAGAGACAGAGTGTGTGACAGAGAGAAAACACTGATGCTGGCCTTCAAGGCAGCCAAAGGTATGGCATCACCTCCATACCTCCAAAGCCTGATCAACCCCTACAACCCCACCCGTCACTCTGATCAGCTAACTCAGGGCTAAAGCTAGTTAGAGTTTTTAGGTTTTTATATAAAGTTTTTACAGATTGTTACTGTGCGTGGTCTATGCTATTTTTCTAGACTGACATTTCTATGCATTTGATGTATTGTTGTTGATATATTGATGTATTACTTGCTTGCTTAAATCGCTCTGGATTAAGAGCATCTGCTAAATGCCGACATGTAGAAAGAGAGAGAGACAATGTGTGTCACAGACTCACAGAGAGAGAGAGAGAAAGAGAGAGAGAGAGAGACTTTTGACTTTTAAAATACCCTTTTTTTATTTATACAATATAGTCATACTGTTCATATAATACCAAATACAGTACAGCAATAATAAAAAAAAAATGCTCCTGGCACTTTTTTAAAACAAAAGCAAGACAATAACTTTACACACTTAAACCAGATCACTTAAACCAGACACATAGATCCTCCCATTTTTTTTTTCTTTTTTTTTACCAGAGGAAAAAAACAAACAATTAATAGGCCTACAAGGTTCAGTCACTAATTTGATGCTGTCACCTCTAAGTTATTCATGTCCATTAAAGCTTTGAGTACGTTCAGATGTTGGACTGTGACATTAGTCCATCCTGGCTTCACCAGCCAAAGGCTCTCCCACAGAACAGCATAGCCATGCAACAGTCTCCTCCATTGTCCAATTGAAGAAAACTCATTGCACATCTTCATGTCCATTAAAGACAAGGCTAAATGAAAAAGAGGACCCAGTACAGAGAGGGAACAACAAAACGGCACCAAACTAATCGTGAACATAAACAAATAATTAATCGGTTTGTTTTCCATCATCCCCTTCTTGATTTGCGAGTGTTAGAAACTTTCTCATCCTATACATCTCTGGTTTAGTGAAACCACCTCTACCTTTTTCCTTCAGATTTAACTTGGCTGATTGAATAAATGATTTTCTTTTAGGGAAAAAACTCCCCACTTTTACCCCTTTTGCATTTTTTGTTTTCCGTAAAAACTGTTTCATTGCTGCCACACCATAGTTAATTAGCTCATCCTCTGACACTTCACTCCCCCACCCCCCAGGTTCAGCACTATCTGCAATTAAAACAGAACCAGTGTCTCCCTGTCCTGTCAGATTTTCAGTATTGTTTTCTGTCAGCTTCTTTGGTTGTGAACCACCTGGGCTATTTTTTGCCTTCCTTTTTTTTACCACCTCCTTGAAACCATCCTCCTCCCTTCTCATGTCCACTTCCATTCCCAGCTGCCCCTCTGTTCCACCCACACTCCCTTCATCACTCCCTCCATTCCCCTCCTGGCTGTCATTAGGACCACTGTCTTCCTGGGTGCTCAACAAAACATTTTCAATAGACTGATCACCACCATCCACCTCTTCCCCTCCTCCACTGTTCTCTTGCTGCACATCACTACCCCCCCTTCCAGTTTCAATCCCATGTCCACCACCCTCCTCACTTTCACTTCTCTTTTCTGTCTCTTTAGCAGCAGGGCGCCCCCATGGTATACCCCCCCTCCCCCCTCTAGCCACCCCACCCGCCCCTGCATCAGAAGTGGACGGCCGCTCTGCAGGACAAGACCTGACCAAGTGCGACTCCCCCCCGCAGCCAAAACATTTCATTCTCTCTGTGGTGGCATACAGTGTGTAGTCAAACCCACCTACAGAGAGCTTGAAAGTTATTTTCAAATCGTGGTCTCTGTCATTCAAAAGCATGTACACAATCCTCCTATGTGACACCACATGTTTTAGATCAGGCGCTTTACAGCCTGACGGTAACTTTTTTATTGGTGACACCATCTTGCCAAACCTGGCCAACTCTTGGACAATAAGCTCATCGCTTATAAACGGTGGGACGTTTGACAAAAGGACCTTTGTTGCTGGTGTAGCGAGGGGCAATACTGACACAAAAGTGTTCTTAATCTCCACGCCTTTAGTGACAACAGCGATTGCCTTCTCTACCTCATCAACAAAGATAACAATGCCACCGTTCATCCTAGCAGCTGATTTTACACTTGTCGCTCCCACAACTTTGGCGACAGCCAAACTACAGTCCTCCACCGAGCAGGGGAAGCTTGGTGCGATTTTAAACCCATGTTTCCGAGTTAGATTTACAAACTCCATGACGCCGAAACGCCTACAGCCACGCTGAGCCGCAGCCGACTAGAAACGCGGCTAGAAACCACAATCCCCGCTCCTCACAGCAGGGATTAAAACACTCAACACAGAAAGAAAACAATTACCCAAAAACAACTATTAAGAACATGAAAGAAAAGACAGATAGAGACTCACTCACTCCGCAGCAAACAGACAGACAATGTGTGTCACAGAGAGAGAGAGAAAGAGAGAGAGAGAGAGAGAGAGAGAGAGAGAGAGAGAGAGAGAGAGACAATGTGTGTCACAGAGAGAGAGAGAAAGAGAGAGAGAGAGAGAGAGAGAGAGAGAGAGAGAGAGAGAGAATGTGTGTCACAGAGAGAGAGAGAAAGAGAGAGAGAGAGAGAGAGAGAGAGAGAGAGAGAGAGAGAGAGAGAATGTGTGTCACAGAGAGAGAGACAGATCACAGTTGGGCTATCGGCACGGCTAAGCCTGAATTATTCTATGATTTTGTGCGTGCGTGGTGAAAACAGTGGATCTACAAGCTCACAGGCAGAGTTAAGAGTTAGGGCTTTGCGACGCACAGTGAGCTTGTAGATCGTCTAGATTGTTGTTGCTGCTGAAACAGGCTTCCATCACCAGCATGGGACAAAATGAATCCCTTCTAGAATTACCCATCTAGGATCACCAAATCCAGGATCACCAAATCCAGGATCACCAAATCTAGGATCACCTCCACCAGTCACCAAATCCCACCCAGATTAGCGGACGGACAGAATGTGATGGATCATCTCAGTCTGCTGAACACTTTAACTAATAAATGCTAACAACTGGCTGAGTCACAACAGCTTGCCTGTCAGAGTGGAAAACACACTGGTAATCTGAGACAGACATCCTCACCAGGGTTGCCAGGTCTGCTTATTATTATAAACGACGCTGGGCTTGTTTTTCTGTGAAGTTGCTTGTAAATAAATATCGGTAGTGGATGTGAATTGCATTATTTTGGGCTTGGTTCTTAAAGGATGACTTTGCCACTTTTCAACCCATCTTCATATAACTGTTCACCAATGATATGAACATAGATTGAAAAGTATCCACAACTTTCCAAAGTCCCATGGTGCATTGCACAGAAGGTGCAGATCTACAAGCTCACAGCGGCTGCAACTGCAACGCGACGTGAGCTTGTATGTCTGCTGTTAACCGGAAGTGTCCTGCAAATAATGCTACAGTAAAGTCTGGCGGAAACAGGTGGATAAAGGGAAGGGACTTCTGCACATCCGTGGAAGGTACGAGTCTAATCAGCAGGCATATAAACCAGGGGTCTTCAACAGGGGGTCCAGGACCCCTAGGGGGTCCTCAGAGTTACTACAGGGGTCCTCCAAATCTTCCAATCCTTTTATTAACAACTTGAACCCTAGTGTCCATATTCTGAGAACTGTAGCCAAAAGTAGCTTCGTGCTGCGAGGCATTGTGAGCTTGTACATCTGCTATTTTCGGCAAAGAGCGTTGGTGTAGAGGGGAAAAAGAGCGGACTAAGTACAGAGTAAAAGGTCAAGTTTATTAAATGACGGCTCAAGTGGTTAAATATCTGAAAACACAAATTGAAATGAATCCAAAATACATTGATTGCGCTGTCAAATTATGAAACTATATGGAATCTAGCTGAAAAGATTATCCTGCTTTATCTCTCTTTCAACTAAGGGGTCCCTGCTTTATCTCTCTTTCAACTAAGGGGTCCCTGCTTTATCTCTCTTTCAACTAAGGGGTCCTTGGCCTGAAAAGTTGAAGACCCCAGATGTAAACTATAGAAAAATGAGAGACCTTCCATAAGAAGGGACTGCAACACTTCAGGGAACTGAGATGCACAACTGCTTACTGCTTAATTCTTTATTAGCACGACGCGTTTCGCCGCCGTAGCTTCATCAGGTGCTACCGTATACTGGACATACAGAGGTGTGAATGCGTCATACATACAGTATATATATATACTGTATATAATGTCATTAATTAACAGCTCCGCCCCTCCAGGCGTGGCATATGCATTAATTAATTCAATCTAAAGGAAGGCAGACAAGTTGTTTACACAAACACTATGAAACAAACACATGAAATAAGATTGAAACGTGTTGAAGTCATCTTTTAAATGATGTTCAACCCAGTGGTTCTGTAATGTTTTCAACCCAGTGGTTCTGTAATGTTATCAAACTTTTGGGGGCACAAATCCAGCAACAACATCTCTTATATCTATATATAACAACATCTCTTATATCTATATATAACAACATCTCTTATATCTATATATAACAACATCTCTTATATCTATTTATAACAACATCTCTTATATCTATTTATAACATCTCTTATACCTATATATAACAACATCTCTTATATCTATGTATAACAACATCTCTTATATCTATGTATAACAACATCTCTTATATCTATATATAACAACATCTCTTATATCTATATATAACAACATCTCTTATATCTATATATAACAACGTCTCTTATATCTATGTATAACAACGTCTCTTATATCTATATATAACAACATCTCTTATATCTATATATAACAACATCTCTTATATCTATATATAACAACATCTCTTATATCTATGTATAACAACGTCTCTTATATCTATATATAACAACATCTCTTATATCTATATATAACAACATCTCTTATATCTATATATAACAACGTCTCTTATATCTATGTATAACAACGTCTCTTATATCTATATATAACAACATCTCTTATATCTATATATAACAACATCTCTTATATCTATATATAACAACATCTCTTATATCTATTTATAACAACATCTCTTATATCTATTTATAACAACATCTCTTATATCTATATATAACAACATCTCTTATATCTACGTATAACAACATCTCTTATATCTATGTATAACAACATCTCTTATATCTATATATAACAACATCTCTTATATCTATATATAACAACATCTCTTATATCTATATATAACAACGTCTCTTATATAGGGATGGTTCGATCAGGTTTTTTGGAACCGATCAGCGAGCACCGATCACAAAAGTTTGATCACCCGATACCGATCAATCACCGATCCGATCAAGTTATTATTTATATTTTCTAAATGTTAATGTTTTAACTTTAATTCATTCATTCACTCATGAATTCATTTATATATTTGCCTTATAGTTATTTACCAGCATTACTATGTATTTATTATCATAGCAGTAACTAATTATTCCTTCAGCACTGTGGAAATCAATACCCCAAAATGGCCTCAAGTGGGCATACTGAACGGCTGGTTGATCGGATGAACCATCCGATCGGATCGGTGAATTTACCTTTTGATCTAAACCACCGATTATCGCCGATCACGCTTTGATCGGCCCGATCCGATCCATTGCCGATTGATCGGTAACATCTCTACTCTTATATCTATGTATAACAACGTCTCTTATATCTATATATAACAACATCTCTTATATCTATATATAACATCTCTTATATCTATATATAACAACATCTCTTATATCTATTTATAACAACATCTCTTATATCTATTTATAACAACATCTCTTATATCTATATATAACAACATCTCTTATATCTACGTATAACAACATCTCTTATAGCTATGTATAACAACATCTCTTATATCTATATATAACAACATCTCTTATATCTATATATAACAACATCTCTTATATCTATATATAACAACATCTCTTATATCTATGTATACCAACATCTCTTATATCTATATATAACAACATCTCTTATATCTATATATAACAACATCTCTTATATCTATGTATAACAACATCTCTTATATCTATATATAACAACATCTCTTATATCTATATATAACAACATCTCTTATATCTATATATAACAACATCTCTTATATCTGTATATAACAACATCTCATCTATAACAACATCTCTTATATCTATCTATAAACATCTCTTATATCTATATATAACAACATCTCTTATATCTATGTATAACAACATCTCTTATATCTATATATAACAACATCTCTTATATCTATATATAACAACAACTCTTATATCTATCTATAACATCTCTTATATCTATGTATAACAACATCTCTTATATCTATCTATAACATCTCTTATATCTATATATAACAACATCTCTTATATCTATATATAACAACATCTCTTATATCTATGTATAACAACATCTCTTATATCTATATATAACAACATTATCTTATATCTATATATAACAACATTATCTTATATCTATATATAACAACATCTCTTATATCTATGTATAACAACATCTCTTATATCTATATATAACAACATCTCTTATATCTATATATAACAACATCTCTCATATCTATATATAACAAGATCTCTTATATCTATATATAACAACATCTCTCATATCTATATATAACAACATTTCATCTATAACACCATATCTTATATCTATCTATCTATAACAACATCTCTTATATCTATATATAACAACATCTCTTATATCTATATATAACAACAACTCTTATATCTATCTATAACATCTCTTATATCTATGTATAACAACATCTCTTATATCTATCTATCTATAACATCTCTTATATCTATATATAACAACATCTCTTATATCTATATATAACAACATCTCTTATATCTATATATAACAACATCTCTTATATCTATGTATAACAACATCTCTTATATCTATATATAACAACATCTCTTATATCTATATATAACAACAACTCTTATATCTATCTATAACATCTCTTATATCTATGTATAACAACATCTCTTATATCTATCTATCTATAACATCTCTTATATCTATATATAACAACATTATCTTATATCTATATATAACAACATTATCTTATATCTATATATAACAACATCTCTTATATCTATGTATAACAACATCTCTTATATCTATATATAACAACATCTCTTATATCTATATATATGGGTATTTACAATCTGATGCTCAGCCCTGCACAAATCAAAGATATTGGACTGGTTTAAAAATGGGGACTCAACAAGACAAGTCTACATGACAAGAAAGACACTGGTGTCTATCTATTGACGAGACAGAGGAGAACGTGGTAAAGTCAGCTGGGACATTAAGGCCACTGTGGCCTCAGGGCATGCCATTTTTTAGGGGCACAAGGCCAAACTGAGGGTCAACGACGGCCATGGCCTTCATGGTCTCCCTGAAATTCCTGAACATCTCTTCAGACCATCTATTCATTCATTTTTACACCCCTGTTCAGATTCTGGCCTGAGAGGAGCATTTATTACAGCCTGCACAGTAAAATATCGTCTTTGTCAGCCGGTGGAAACCGCATTATGTCCAAAACTGTTGCTTTTCAGGATTCAAATTAAAAATATATAAAAACAGCAGATCGACAAGCTCAAAACATGTTGCTTTGCACCGCATTTCAAGCTTGTATATCTGCTACCTTTGATGCTTTCATGTGATGATTCAAGTAGGAGAGTTAAAAAGAAACACAAAAGGTTAGAATATGGAGAAAAGAGTTTTTCTGCCTGGCATCAGCAATATGAAACTGCATTTATGCAGTCTAGAGACGTTGAAGATGATTCATTACGAAGTAGGAAGGTTTTACAAGATAAAATTAATTTTCAAGATTGGCGAGATGTTTGTCTTTTGCTTTTTATGGGAGGATTTTCTGTGTTTGATCATTTGTGAAATGTGTGAATTAAACATAAAAATGTAATGCAGTGCAGATGCAGTTCTGCTCATCTCATCATTCTGTATGGGAGGAGACCCTGTAGGACATTTAAGTACAGAACTACAAGTGCTTAAGTAAATGTTTTGGAATATCAGTACTAAATTGAGAATTTGTATTTTTAACCGAATACGGACCCTTACGTACAGCACCCAACTGGACGGACTGAACGTACAAGATGTGTCCGTAGCAAGAACGGCAACATCTTGTCAATAGGCCACCGTTGTCAATAGGTGCAAACAAGGCGCAGTTAGTGATGAAAATGACTTTAACTCTGGCTCAGCTCTATGGCAGCGGTTCTCAAACTGTGTGTCCCAATATAAAAATATTTTATCAAGAAACGGGAAAAAAGGAATGTCGTTACACAACCAGTTGAAGAGGACGCCTCGACTCCTCACACACACACGCGCGCACACTCACACCGCATCAACACAGTCATCAGCACAGACAGCTCAGTCACAAGAAGAGATGATTTATCTCAGCGGCTCATTTATTACTTGGGAATTATGTTCAATATAGAGCGGGTGTGTATGTGTGTTTTGTTATAATTACTCCGGGTCCGCATCAATATGGTTAAATTTGTACCCTTGCGGAGTTGCATTTACCGTGATAACGTAGCGACAGACAGCAGAACCAGTCCAGACTGTTACCATGTAATCGTATTATACCAAACATCACAGCAGGTCAAAATAATCTGTGGTCCGTTCTACATATTTTGGCTAAAATGCTTTGGTTTTTACACGTGTGTGCAGTATCAGAACCACCTCCATGTGGCGCGCGGCCCCAACGGGAGCAGA
>NC_137815.1:74651373-74725736 GCF_963921795.1 Nannobrachium achirus | reverse complement strand
ATTGGAGCGGAGAGCGGGTCGGCACATAAATAACGTAGAGGAACTATGCATGTAGACAGATTTACCGTACGTATTCTCTCACCCAAAACGTACACAAAATCAAGCATAGTAACTATAAATGGCCCTTTAGCAGTAGATGACAGATCACAACTGTATGTCTCATTCATCATCTCTTCATATTGACCTACATCAGTACAGTAATGGCTCTCAAGTCAAACCTTTTCATATCAAGGGCTTCCAAATTGATATGTTTTTTTAATGTTCAAAAATAGCAGATGTACAAGCTCGCAGCGAATCACTTCATGCTGCACTGTGAGCTTATACATCTGCTATTTTTGAATAGCCAACACTAGCATCCATATTCTGCAAGGAGGGAACATTAGCAAAAGAAAATAGCAGATCTGCAAGCCCACAATGGACTATACAACTAGTGATGTCTTGCGATTTAAAAACCTAATGTATGTACTGCCTTTTTAATAAGGAATTGTATAATCTTTTATTCTCTCTTTTTATTTCCCCTCAAATTTAGTTTTAGCTTCTTCTTTTTTTTCTTTTCTTTTTCTTCCCTCAGAATGAAGTGGACTGCGGAACAAAGCTCATGTCTGAGAGAACAGCCTGGAATGAGGCCTTAAATGACCCAAATGTGACTCATCAGGCACTTAAAGAATCACAATGAAGTATGTTATGTATGTTAAGTTATGCCACCAGCCTACCTTGTTTAACTAACAGTTACCCCAAGGACGCCAGTCACAGCCTGAGAGAGAGAGAGAGAGAGAGAGAGAGAGAGAGAGAGAGATATGCTAAATATAACTAACTCTCTGTATTGTTTTGATGTCTTCTCCTTACCTCTGGTACTGCCCTCTTGTCAGAGCAATCAGACTGAAGCTGGAACTGAAGACGTGTCTTGTCGACTGAAGGATGGGTCACCAGAATTAGCACAACATCTGCATGAGAAAAGGAGAAAGAAAAGTCTTCAGATTCAGTCCTTGAAAGAATGTGAAGTAAACCTCTTCGACATGAGGGGATATCATCCAGACAGACAGAAGAACTGATGAATGAAAATGATGTTAAGAGTCAATTAAATCACATTCTATAATAAATGTTGATTTACTTTTTATTTGTATTTAGAGTGTCCGTACATTTTACCCCCTTTTTCGCCCCAATTTAGTCGTCATGCCAACTGTTTCCTCCCCACACACACGTCTGCATTGTCACTGCTGTTGTATCCTATTGGCTCACCTGCCAGTGAGGAGCCCCCACCGTGAGGACGTACTGTTGTATCCTATTGGCTCACCTGCCAGTGAGGAGCCCCCACCGGGAGGACGTACTGTTGTATCCTATTGGCTCACCTGCCAGTGAGGAGCCCCCACCGGGAGGACGTACTGTTGTATCCTACTGACTCACCTGCCAGTGAGGAGCCCCCACCGGGAGGACATACTGTTGTATCCTATTGGCTCACCTGCCAGTGAGGAGCCCCCACCGGGAGGACATACTGTTGTATCCTACTGACTCACCTCACCCAGTGAGGAGCCCCCACCGGGAGGACGTACTGTTGTATCCTACTGACTCACCTGCCAGTGAGGAGCCCCCACCGGGAGGACATACTGTTGTATCCTATTGGCTCACCTGCCAGTGAGGAGCCCCCACCAGGAGGACATACTGTTGTATCCTATTGGCTCACCTGCCAGTGAGGAGGCCCCACCAGGAGGACATAGTGTTGTATCCTATTGGCTCACCTGCCAGTGAGGAGCCCCCACCAGGAGGACGTACTGTTGTATCCTACTGACTCACCTGCCAGTGAGGAGCCCCCACCGGGAGGACGTACTGTTGTATCCTACTGACTCACCTGCCAGTGAGGAGCCCCCACCGTGAGGACGTACTGTTGTATCCTACTGACTTACCTACCAGTGAGGAGCCCCCACCGGGAGGACGTACTGTTGTATCCTACTGACTCACCTCACCTAGTGAGGAGCCCCCACCGTGAGGATGTACTGTTGTATCTTACTGACTCACCTGCCAGTGAGGAGCCCCCACCAGGAGGACGTACTGTTGTATCCTACTGACTCACCTGCCAGTGAGGAGCCCCCACCGTGAGGATGTACTGTTGTATCCTACCGACTCACCTGCCAGTGAGGAGCCCCCACCGTGAGGACGTACTGTTGTATCCTACTGACTCACCTGCCAGTGAGGAGCCCCCACCGGGAGGATGTACTGTTGTATCCTACTGACTCACCTGCCAGTGAGGAGCCCCCACCGTGAGGACGTACTGTTGTATCCTACTGACTCACCTGCCAGTGAGGAGCCCCCACCGGGAGGACGTACTGTTGTATCCTACTGACTCACCTGCCAGTGAGGAGCCCCCACCGTGAGGACGTACTGTTGTATCCTACTGACTCACCTCACCCAGTGAGGAGCCCCCACCGTGAGGACGTACTGTTGTATCCTACTGACTCACCTGCCGGTGAGGAGCCCCCACCGTGAGGATGTACTGTTGTATCCTACTGACTCACCTGCCAGTGAGGAGCCCCCACCGTGAGGACGTACTGTTGTATCCTACTGACTCTCCTGCCAGTGAGGAGCCCCCACCGTGAGGATGTACTGTTGTATCCTACTGACTCTCCTGCCAGTGAGGAGCCCCCACCGTGAGGACGTACTGTTGTATCCTACTGACTCACCTCACCCAGTGAGGAGCCCCCACCGTGAGGACGTACTGTTGTATCCTACTGACTCACCTGCCAGTGAGGAGCCCCCACCGTGAGGACGTACTGTTGTATCCTACTGACTCACCTCACCCAGTGAGGAGCCCCCACCGTGAGGACGTACTGTTGTATCCTACTGACTCTCCTGCCAGTGAGGAGCCCCCACCGTGAGGACGTACTGTTGTATCCTACTGACTCACCTCACCCAGTGAGGAGCCCCCACCGTGAGGATGTACTGTTGTATCCTACTGACTCACCTGTCAGTGAGGAGCCCCCACCGTGAGGACGTACTGTTGTATCCTACTGACTCACCTGCCAGTGAGGAGCCCCCACCGGGAGGACATACTGTTGTATCCTACTGACTCACCTGCCAGTGAGGAGCCCCCACCGGGAGGACGTACTGTTGTATCCTACTGACTCACCTGCCAGTGAGGAGCCCCCACCGTGAGGATGTACTGTTGTATCCTACCGACTCACCTGCCAGTGAGGAGCCCCCACCGTGAGGACGTACTGTTGTATCCTACTGACTCACCTGCCAGTGAGGAGCCCCCACCGGGAGGATGTACTGTTGTATCCTACTGACTCACCTCACCCAGTGAGGAGCCCCCACCGTGAGGACGTACTGTTGTATCCTACTGACTCACCTGCCAGTGAGGAGCCCCCACCGGGAGGACGTACTGTTGTATCCTACTGACTCACCTGCCAGTGAGGAGCCCCCACCGTGAGGACGTACTGTTGTATCCTACTGACTCACCTGCCAGTGAGGAGCCCCCACCGGGAGGATGTACTGTTGTATCCTACTGACTCACCTCACCCAGTGAGGAGCCCCCACCGTGAGGACGTACTGTTGTATCCTACTGACTCACCTGCCAGTGAGGAGCCCCCACCGGGAGGATGTACTGTTGTATCCTACTGACTCACCTCACCCAGTGAGGAGCCCCCACCGGGAGGACGTACTGTTGTATCCTACTGACTCACCTGCCAGTGAGGAGCCCCCACCGTGAGGACATACTTTTGTATCCTACTGAATTGTATCGTGTCTGGCCCTGTTACAGATGTTGTCCAAAAATCATGCAGATCGGTACACAGTATCTCTGTAGCCATTAAATGAAACGGGTATTTCTTACATTGATGCTCCTACATATTATCATGCAAGCACCAGTTAAAGTTACTTTCCATCCCTCATATACTGTGTGCACAGTGCACATCCCATAACCCACGCACTGCACATCATTTCGGAGCTCATATCTTTGAACGGGTAAGGGCTAGTACTTATTAAATAAACGATATCCCACAATCTTATCCAGCAAATCTTTTTCGTCGCTCCTCCACTCTCGAGACGAGACTCAGTTGCACTGACTGCACTCTGTTATTTACCTATCATACAATTAAATGGCTTTAATTGAAAGATGATGCATTTTTCTTTTATACTTGATATGTAGCCTACCGTATCGGGTATCGGTAAACTATCGGGAAATATCCAAATGTATCGGATATATCGGATCGGATCGAAATTGAAAAAAACTGTATAAGTGCATCCCTGGTTGCACCATGGTGGATTCAACCCAGCAACTCTGTGAGGTGGGCAGGGACTTGACCACAGCACCACCTGAGGTGGGCAGGGACTTGACCACAGCACCTCCTGAGGTGGGCAGGGACTTGACCACAGCACCACCTGAGGTGAGGTGGGCAGGGACTTGACCACAGCACCACCTGAGGTGGGCAGGGACTTGACCACAGCACCCTGAGGTGGGCAGGGACTTGACCACAGCACCCTGAGGTGGGCAGGGACTTGACCACAGCACCCTGAGGTGGGCAGGGACTTGACCACAGCACCCTGAGGTGGGCAGGGACTTGACCACAGCACCACCTGTGAGGTGGGCAGGGACTTGACCACAGCACCCTGAGGTGGGCAGGGACTTGACCACAGCACCCTGAGGTGGGCAGGGACTTGACCACAGCACCACCTGAGGTGGGCAGGGACTTGACCACAGCACCACCTGTGAGGTGGGCAGGGACTTGACCACAGCACCACTGTGAAGGTGGGCAGGGACTTGACCACAGCACCACTGTGAAGGTGGGCAGGGACTTGACCACAGCACCACCTATGGTGGGCAGGGACTTGACCACAGCACCACCTGAGGTGAGGTGGGCAGGGACTTGACCACAGCACCACCTGAGGTGAGGTGGGCAGGGACTTGACCACAGCTCCACCTGAGTACCAGTTTCCTCAGTCTAGAGCAGAGTCTTCAACAGGGGGTTCGGGACCCATAGGGGGTCCTCACTCCTCAGAGTTACAACAGGGGGACCGACAAATCTTTGTGTGATAGGATCATGTTTTTTACATTAACCACTTGAACCCTAGCATCCCCATTCTGAGTGGAACATGTGCGAGGCGTTGTAAGCTTGTAGATCTGCTATTTTTGGCAAAGAGGTTTGTAGAGGGAAGAGAAGAGCAGACTAAAGTATGTGACGGTTCAAGTGGTTCAATGTCTGAGAATACACATTACTGCAACATGATGACAGTGCTGTCAAACATGTCTAAGCTATAAGAAATCTATATGAACAGAATCTGCAACACAATGATTGATACAATAATGTAGTGGGGGTCCCAGCTTCATCTCTCTCTCAGATAAGGGGTCCTTAGACTGAAAACGTTGAAGACCCCTGATCTAGAGGGTTTAAGCAGTTAAAATAGAGGTTGAAAAACATGAGGGTATAGAGCATAGAGTATATAGGCCTATATAAGGGGCAGAGCGAGCTTGCACTTAATTTCCGAGTGAATCTGTGAAACTAATAGACTAAGTCAAAAATGTTGTCAGCGTGGCAGTGTTGTTACGGTGTTACAAGCATTAATGTTACCCCACGCAGTCGGTCTCTCTCTCTGTCTCTCCGTGTGTTTCTAGGCAGAACAGTCCGTGTTGACAGCATGGTTGACAGTCAGTCCAGTCCCGTCCAGCCCTCAGCCTCACAAAGATGCCTCATTTAGGGAAGATACGCTATACCACACTTCACCACTGGGGGACGCAGTGGCACACACAAGTGGGCGGCCTTTGCTGCATGCTGGGCCACTCACACTGTTGCCAGATGTGAGAGAAATAAGCAGTCAGGTCTGGGAAAACAAGCCCAAAAGAAGCAACTAGGGCATTATAGCCTATATGAGCACTTTAAACAACTAGGGCATTATAGCCTATATGAGCACTTTAAACAACTAGGGCATTATAGCCTATATGAGCACTTTAAACAACTAGGGCATTATAGCCTATATGAGCACTTTAGACAACCAGGGGCTCTGGTTCCCCAGGCGGGCTCCCTAACCATTCAGCTATAGAATGGAACCTGGGACAACCAGGGGCTCTGGTTCCCCAGGCGGGCTCCCTAACCATTCAGCTATGGAATGGAACCTGGGACAACCAGGGGCTCTGGTTCTCCAGGCGGCTCCCTAACCATTCAGCTATAGAATGGAACCTGGGACAACCAGGGGCTCTGGTTCACCAGGCGGGCTCCCTAAATCATGCTATGCAAAGTATAGCCATTTGGGGTTATCATTTAAGAATCGAGGAGTCTCAGGGGGACAACTTGCATTCTAGTGTGCACATCCATACCATACTGAAGGCTACCTGTGTGTGTGTGTGTGTGTGTGTGTGTGTGTGTGTGTGTGTGTGTGTGTGTGTGTGTGTGTGTGTGTGTGTGTGTGTGTGTGCATGAAAGAATTACTGGTACCACATTCCATGACCATCAGCCTGCACCACTGGCCACGGGCAGGAGCCGATCTATTTCTGTAGCGTGGGGGTCCTCCATATGACATGAGAACAATTGGTTATTAGATTAAATAATTAAAAAATCGTGAAATAAGGCCAAACAAGCAACTACACTTTAGAAACAAGCCCAAAAAACAACTACCAATATTTACAAGCCACTTCACAGAAAAACAAGTCCGAATGTGCTTGAAATCAGAAGACATGGCAACCCTGCTCACACAGATACAGGAAGTAAAGCAGGGAGGGCGGATCTTGTCCATCTTGTCTTTGGCTTTCTCTTCCCTCCCTCCCTCCCAGTTGCTGTGACGTCACGCAGACCGCCAGCCAATGGGAAAGTGTCAACAAAACCAAAGACGTCACGCGCGGGGAACCCGCGACGTGATTGGACGACGAATCCAAGGAGGAGGGAGGAGGGGGAGAAGCAGGTGCGCGCGCAGCTTGTTGCTATGCAGGATTCTTTGGTTTGAATGAAAAGCCATGAATGAAAGTTTTTCTTCTTACTACTGCAATGTGCGCGCACACACACACACACACACACACACACACACACACACACACACACACACACACACACACACACACACACACACACACACACACACACACACACACACACACACACACTGCACATCTGTTATTATCCTGATCTCTCAAGAACAGACTTCTATGAAAGGAACAAAACAGCAGAGGGCGCTGTTTTCCCTTTTCTTTGATTTGACGATGACGCCGAGGATCGCACTGCAAGTAATATTTAGTGGTTCTCAAAGTGGGGTCCGGGGACCCCCAGCCCCAGGGGTTTTAAAAATAAATCTATTTTTAAACAGGATTCCTGGCTAATACCGTATTATGCCTGTAATGCATGTGTAAATAAAAAACAAATAAATACTTCCTACGGTTAATATGATATAAAATACCTTTCATTGGCTTTTGATTGATTGATTGATTGATTGATTGAAGACTTTATTGTCAGGTTGCGTAGGAAAAGGTACAGTTTCATGACGGTATAGTTCACTGGTACAAGGTCTACTAAAAGGTGATCCTAGAAAAGACTAAGCTTATTTCCATAGGAAACAATTGAAGTATCTCATATAACATTGAATGATGACAGACGGATAGAACACAGTACTGTACTAACTAACGACCCTGCAAGAGACCAGGCCGTAACTCCGCTCGCTCCGCCAAGCGGGCCAGCCTTCTTGGGGTCCTCGTCTGCTGAGTGGGGGGCTGGGGGGGGGGGGGGTCCTCGTATGCTGAGTGGGGGGCGGGGTTGGCGTCCCGGTTGGAGCGAACTGCCTCACTCAGTCCGCTAAACGTTACTACTATGCAGTAGATATAGTCAGGGGGAAAAAAAGAAAGAATAAACAAAAAACAGAAGGTAGCCTATTGTGGGGTTAGGTAAGGGTAGGGCTGGGCTAGGTTTGCATGGCACATGCAGGCTGGACAATCAATCAATCAATCAATCAATCAATCAATCAATCAAAAATAGATCTTTAAAGCGGACTGTCTATTTTATTATTCTCCAAGCTCTTTTTTTTGCCTATGCAGGCTATCTGCCTATTATATTCTAATCTTTTCCCCTAGCTTTGGATCAAGACTATCGTGAATTTTATACAACTTTGATGTTGTCAAATTATATTATACACATTTTAAAATACATCTATGATAGTCTTGATCCAAGGGTACCCCCCATTTAGAATATGTTTTTCTTTTTGAAGCGGTGAAAACCGCTTCCTATGAGTGGCTTTGTGTGTCCCACGCCCATATATGGTCATTTCAGTCCAGAATGAACAGGTTTTTTCAAAAACAGAATATCCGTTTAATTACCATATATGGTGATCTCAGTCCAGAATGAACAGGGTTTTTCAAAAACACAATGTATGTCACCTCATGTCCATATATGGTCACTCCAGGCCAGAATGAACAGTTTTTTTCTGTCCCGTACGTGCAGATTATCAGTCCAGAATGAATAGGCTTTTTCAAAAAGCAAAATGTGTGTCCCATGTCCATATATGGCCATTTCAGTTCAGAATGAATAGGCTTTATCTGTCCTGTACGTCCAGAATATATGTGTAGAGTCCCTCCCGGTCTGATGAATGGATACTTTGAGGATTGGTCAAGCTTCACATGATAATTTGGCCTTCAGGTTTTATCTGTCCTGAACATCCAATAGTTCTCACCTACTGCATCCACAACTAATGCTAATCCAACCAGCACAGACCGACTTCCCCATCACCTGTGACATACCCAGAAGAGAGGAGATCAGGAAAGCTGTACAACAGCTGAAAAATGGGAAAGCAGCAGGGCCAGATAACAGACCTGGGAAACTGAAATAATTATAGAGGGATGCAGTTGACAAACAACTAAGAGACCAGCAAGCAGGATTTTTTATATATATTTTTAAAACCTATTATACCGGCTGTCATACCGGCTCTCCAGACAATTCTATACTAAGATTCACCGCTTCACTTCGAACCGAGGTTTGATTTTTTTCTTTTTATATGTGTAAATGTGTATGCTGTAGGCTATTTATTTTCCAATCCTATCCTATTATTTATAATATTCTTATTCTTATAGGAGACATCCAGACCAAAACACATATAGGGTTAAATCTGCCTTTTATCATACCCCTTCATACCTGCTTTTGTCGATTTTTTTCATAGCTGCCCCTGTTGCTAGATTTCGGCTGCCCCTGTTGCTAGATTTTGCGGGCTCTCTCATAACTAACACAGTGGATTGTCCTTAGGCTAGTGCGGTTATTTCTTTAGCTTCAAAGTCAGAATTTTTTTATTGGATTGTGTTTACACAACATCCTGAGACCAACCACACCGCTGTTTTGACCTCACAGGCACCCTTACTTGTCAAACAGACCCCTCCCTCCCCTACCTTTCTAGGCTCTCCTCTCCCTGCTCTGGTGCAGAGCAGAAGCCGTTTGACAAGTAAGGGTGCCTGTGAGGTCAAAACAGCGGTTTGGTTGGTCTCAGGACGTTGTGTAAACACAATCCAATAAAAAAATACTAACTTTGAAGCTAAAGAAATAACCGCACTAGCCTAAGGACAATCAACTATGTTAGTTATGCGAAATCTAGCAACAGGGACAGCCGAAATCTAGCAACAGGGGCAGCTATGAAAAAAATCGACTAAAGCAGGTATGAAGGGGTATGATAAAAGGCAGATTTAACCTATATGTGTTTTGGTCTGGATGACTCCTTTATTATTACCTCAGGATGAATTGTCACTGCTGTGACTTGTGATCAAACTGATCATTCATGTGAAAAAATATATATAGAGAAAGGGAGGGGGGACTTGGGGACCACACGCACGCGCACACGCACAAGCACACTGTCTCCTATGACAACCCAACTAGCCAATCGGAGCGTCGCGGCCGTCTGGGGGATGGGATCCTATTTGACATGGCGTGGCGTGGCGTGGGTGGTCATTGGTCATAATCCATGACTGCGTCATGACGTCGATGCGGAAGTGAACACGTGAGTAAGCAGCAGCACGCATGTGAAGGACTGGACTGAAGACTGACTGGACTGAAGAGGGCCGCGACGATAAACAAGCAACTTCTGTCCTTCTTCAGGTAAACTTAAACATTGTACTGAGTATTGTTACATTATAATCTCTATGTTAACCTCCTAACGTCTCCTGGTGTCCGTTTGGATGGAAGAATGTCTGATAAACTAAACTGTGGTGGAAGTCTTAGTAAAAGCTACGCTAAACCAACCCGGTAGTTGCAGTCACTGAATGAACCAATGCTTCTTTAATAGCCTTCTTTATAACACAGGGGTCCTCAACCTTCTCAGGCTGTGTGACCTTCTTATTATAACTCTATGTGTGTGACCCACATTTGAATTGTGGACCCCCCACACTTCACAAACACTTGGAATTGTAGAAGTTGGGATTACATAAATTTTAGTTTGACTTGATCTGTTCCATTGAAAATAGCAGATCTACATGCTGATCTGTTCCATTGAAAATAGCAGATCTACATGCTGATCTGTTCCATTGAAAATAGCAGATCTACATGCTGATCTGTTCCATTGAAAATAGCAGATCTTCATGCTGATCTGTTCCATTGAAAATAGCAGATCTTCATGCTGATCTGTTCCATTGAAAATAGCAGATCTTCATGCTGATCTGTTCCATTGTGAAAATAGCAGATCTACATGCTGATCTGTTCCATTGAAAATAGCAGATCTTCATGCTGATCTGTTCCATTGTGAAAATAGCAGATCTACATGCTGATCTGTTCCATTGAAAATAGCAGATCTACATGCTGATCTGTTCCATTGAAAATAGCAGATCTACATGCTGATCTGTTCCATTGAAAATAGCAGATCTTCATGCTGATCTGTTCCATTGTGAAAATAGCAGATCTACATGCTGATCTGTTCCATTGAAAATAGCAGATCTACATGCTGATCTGTTCCATTGAAAATAGCAGATCTACATGCTGATCTGTTCCATTGTGAAAATAGCAGATCTACATGCTCACAACGCCTCAAGCAACGTGAGACGTTGTGAGCATGTAGATCTGCTATTTTCACAATTGCTGACTCTAATATTTGGCAACTTGATCAATATGTTGGACCACAGGTACTCAATCTAAAAACGTTAAAGTCCTTAAATTGTCACCTGCAGATACCATGTGTTATACTGTACGTTGGTCTGTTTACTGTTGAGTGAGAAAACAATGTCAACATTTAGCTAAACATCTGGGGACCCCCAAAAAAATAATTTGGGGACCCCTCTGGTGGTCCCGACCCACAGGTTGAGAACCACTGCTTTATAACACGCTGCAAGGCGCTGTGAGCTTGTAGATCTGCTATTTTTTTGCAAAGAGGTTTGGTGTAGAGGGGAAAAATAGAGTGAAAGTTTATTAAGTATTGACGGTTCAAGTGGTTAAATATCTGAGAACACAAATTGACATGAATCCAAAATACACTGACTAGACTATATGGTATATGTATGGGTTGTGGGGGTCCCTGCTTCATCTCTATCTTGACTAAGGGGTCCCTGCTTCATCTCTCTCTCAACTAAGGGGTCCTTGGCCTGAAAGCGTTGAAGACCCCTGAACTAAAGGAACCCACAGCTACTTGACGATTAGGTGTCACACAACATATTTGATTGAAAGATGTAAAATCAATGGTTTCTTCCTAAATTCTTCCCAAAATGGGAGGTAAACATGAATTCCTAGCCTTGCATGATGGATCACTACTAAATGCATTTGATTGAGTCTGACTTTTACTTAGTATCATAGTTTTGCAAATGTAAAAAATCTATAAAATGTCTGACATATGATATGACTGACATATTTAATAAGTGTATTTTACAATAAACTACAGCCAATCTACAAGCTCACAGCATGTTGTGCTGTGATTGTGTTGTGAAGATCCTCTATTTCTTAAAACGTTTCTCACCATGGAGACAGTTATATGACAGTTATATGACAGTTATATGACAGTTATATGACAGTTATATGACAATTAGATGACAGTTAGATGACAGTTAGATGACAGTTATATGACAGTTATATGACAGTTATGACCATTATGTTAAATAATTGTGGTGATCTCAAATAAAAGATAATCGTGCACATTATGTCATATTTGTGACAGTCTTAACTCAACCTCTGCCAAAAAAATACCCCTTTGTACCCCTTCCCTGCCATGCCCGAGGAACCCGAAGATTTAATAAGCTTTAATAAAAAGTAAAACATTTTTTTTTATCGAAGCGGAACTAAAATAGGGCTCCTCGGCCGTAAACTACGAATGAGTTAAGTGTGTTTGCTTGTAGATTTGTTCTTTTTGGCAAGCGACACACCGTCTGGAGATGGAGTGTAGACCCAGCTTTCTCTTCTTCTCATTTCAGGATCAAAACATTAAATTCACTGCTGCAGATTCATCCTCCTCATCATCATCTTCATCATGGCGGTTCGAGCTGCGTTTGAGAAGAACAATGAGATCGGATGCTTTGCCAAGCTCACCAACACCTACTGTCTGGTGGCCATAGGAGGCTCTGAGAACTTCTACAGGTGAATGAATGAATTGGTCACTTTTGGATTAGTTTAGTCTTTATAATAATCATTGGTCTTAAACCTCCACAGGTGGGGGCCTTAGTGTGTTTTCACTTAACGTTATCATGTCAAGGACTCCCAAAATTGATCTGTGTTTGGCCGCAGACCCCCATCTGAAAACATTTTGCCAGGGTAAATGGTAAATGGTGCATTTAGATAGCGCTTTTATCCAAGGTGCTTTACATAGCCCAGGGTCCCTGGAAGAGAAGAATATTCATGCTAAAAACAGTATTTTATATTATTCAAAAATAGCAGTTGTACCAGCTTGCGGCACGGTGAGCTTGTAGATCTGCTGTTTTTGTAAAGCCAACAGATAAAGTGGTAAAAGTGATTGTGATGCTATATTAACTCATTTAGCTGGGGACCCCCTGGGGACCCCCTGGGGTCCCTGCCCTGAATAATGTCAAAATCCCTGCTCTATAAACAGAAGGCTACAGTATCAGTGATGTTAATAGGTTTTCAAAGTAATGGGTCCCGGGACCCACAGGTGGTCATTCGAATGAGTCCCAGAAAAAAATTATGGGTCCCCAATTTGGGTCCCCATTTTATTTATTTTTTGCATTGTGAGCTTTTAGATCGGCTATTTATAAAATGTTTGCCTCTATCTTATATTATTTTACAATTAGGCTAATGTTTGGACATTTTTGATAGTATAGCTAGTTTTAGCTTGTTGATTACTTTGGTGCAAAAATGGTATTTTTTTTTCTTTTCTTGGGGTAATAAAAAAGGTACTTTTCTCAAGTACTGTACGTACAAGTACAATTTAAGGTACTTTTACTTTACTGGAGTATTTCCAATTTTCATTACTTTTACTTCTACTCCACTACATCTCAGAGGCAAATATTGTACTTATTCCACTACAATTATTTGAAGACTTTACTAGTTACTTTGAAAAGTATAGCCTACATAACCACTTCAGCCATGGCTATTTTCAAAGGATATTATTTGGTAACATGTGATACAGAATAATTGTGCATAATGAGTACTTTTACTTTTAGTCCTAAGTGTAGCCTATACTTTTACCCAAGTACATTTTGAATTCCGGACTTTTACTTGCAGTATAGATACTTTTACTTAAGTAAAACATTTGAGTATACTTTTCTCACCACTGTGTATGGAGAGACCACGACGTGATACTATGAGAACGTGGAGCGCTCGGGATAACGGCTGTTGTAAATCACAGATAATTAGTTTCTCCGCTTTGAAAATCAGACGTCTTTTTATGACTTAATGAGTTTATGACCCTCTGCCAGCCTCACTCTCTGCCTCAGAAGAGCAGCCGGCAGTAGCTTTAGCATAGCTAAACGTATCAACTGCAGTGTAGAGACGTCACATTTCTGCGCCTGTGGGGGAACACGTTCTGTGGGGGAACCCTTTTTGGTGTATCACCTGACACGCTGTGCCACTATGGTCAGAGAGCGGCCCGGTGCTACGCTAAAACTCAGGCACCCATTGAATTCTGTGACCATGCAACGGCGCATAAAATGGATTCAAAACACACACTGTCGTTAGTTCTATCGTCTGTTTTAAGACTTTCTACGCGGATTTCATTTGTGTTAACGTAGGGTAACGTAGCATGCCTTCACCCATGAACAATGGTGGCGTCTGTGGACTTTTTAAAATATGTATTTTTTCGCGACGTGGTAAATTATTTTAATGCGTCCGTGGGACCCAAGGACAATGACGTGAATGCGTCTCTAGGCAACGTGAATGCGTCAGAGACGCGGGACGCGCACGTAATGACGTCACTGCAGTATTGATAACACAAGCTATGATACCATGACATCCACTCACAATATCTCATCCGCTCACTGTAAACACGGTTGCCAGGTGGGACATGTTAAAGTATCGTTACCGGAGGCGTATCGTATTTGTCAAACATGGTCATACACAGTAAAGGTGGAGGAAGATGGATCACCGGTGTAAACATGGTCATACACAGTAAGTGGTGGAGGAAGATGGATCACCGGTGTAAACATGGTCATACACAGTAAGTGGTGGAGGAAGATGGATCACCGGTGTAAACATGTAAACATGGTCATACACAGTAAGGGTGGAGGAAGATACATCACAGGTGTAAACATGTAAACATGGTCATACACAGTAAGGGTGGAGGAAGATACATCACAGGTGTAAACATGTAAACATGGTCATACACAGTAAGGGTGGAGGAAGATACATCACAGGTGTAAACATGTAAACATGGTCATACACAGTAAGTGGTGGAGGAAGATGGATCACAGGTGTAAACATGGTCATACACAGTAAGGGGTGGAGGAAGATGGATCACAGGTGTAAACATGTCATACACAGTAAGGGTGGAGTAAGATAGATCATAGGTGTAAACATGTCATACACAGTAAGATAGATCATAGGTGTAAACATGTCATACACAGTAAGATAGATCATAGGTGTAAACATGTCATACACAGTAAGATAGATCATAGGTGTAAACATGTCATACACAGTAAGATAGATCATAGGTGTAAACATGTCATACACAGTAAGATAGATCATAGGTGTAAACATGTCATACACAGTAAGATGGATCACAGGTGTAAACATGTCATACACAGTAAGGGGTGGAGGAAGATGGATCACAGGTGTAAACATGTCATTTCACAAAAATAGCACATACTGTACCTGGACCTGACTGTAATAAAAGCCAGGACTTGGACTGGAAAGCTACTGTACCTCATGCAAAGTTTTGTTATGTGGTGAAAATATTATAGTGTACATCAGGGGTTCCCATACTTTTTTGTCTCAGGGCACCCCATAACTATTTGTTTTAATCCGAGGCACCCCTACATTATAATTTTCACTCCCAGCACCTTATATTTATAGCATATCGTCGTTGTCGGGTGGAAACCGTTTGTTTTGTATTTATCATCTGAAATATGTACTAAACTAGTGAAAACAGCAGATCTACAAGCACACAACGCCTCGCATCGTGAGGCGTTGTGTGAGTTTTGTGTGTCAGTCTTGTATGATGAAGCAGGGCTTTGCTTTACCAAAAGACGTACACATTTGAAACTTGGAG
Source organism: Nannobrachium achirus (assembly GCF_963921795.1). Lineage (NCBI taxonomy): Eukaryota > Metazoa > Chordata > Actinopteri > Myctophiformes > Myctophidae > Nannobrachium > Nannobrachium achirus. Next base: position 74,710,157 of record NC_137815.1, on the reverse strand, counting down.
ATACGAGGTTTCTGCCTGACAGTGACAATATTTTAGTGATTATGTTGTGAGGAAAACGTTGAGATAACAGCCATTTTGGTTAGAACTGACTGAAAATAACTTTGTACTTAAAACTTTGTACTTAAAATGATACTAAATATTTTTTCAAGTGTCCAAATAATGATCTTGCGGCACCCCTGAACTGCCGTCACGACACCCCAGGGTGCCCCGTCACCCACTTTGAAAACCCCTGGTGTACATAATTATCATACATCTCGCAACACTTGACGGCAATGCCTGAATATACAACTTTGTGTACTCTGATCAACGTGGTCAGCTCTTAAAGGAGTAGTTCACCCCCAAAATGACTTTTTTTCTATTGATTACTCCTGCCATGGAGAGTAGAGTTCAATAATATTTTTGGTTTTTTGTCACATTCCTAAGACAAAAATTTGATTCGAGTAAATTTACCCCCATTGATTCCGGATGGGGACCCGTTTCGAAATGGGTCCCCATCCGGAACGAATGGGGGTACATTTATTGTTACCACATTTTTGTCTTAGGAATGTGACAAAAAACTAAACATATTATTGAACTTTAGTCTCCATGGCAGGAGTAATCAATAGAAAAAAAGTCATTTTGGGGGTGAACTACTCCTTTAAGCTCCGGTTAGCTGAGCTTATTCCTGCTGCTCTGTCAGTAATGTTGTTGGCAGCGTCTCTGAGCTGTCAGGCGTTCCGTGAAGCGTGGAGATTGGATTTTGCTGTGCTGGTAACTTTCACCTTAACAATTGAGATGCCCTGTACCTACTGTATCTCTATCTTCATTAAAGTCTCTATCTTCATTAAAGTCTCTATCTTCATTAAAGTCTCTATCTTCATTAAAGATAGCCATTAATGTAAAAGAACACCCCGTGGGGTACTTAATCCCGCTTCAGATGAATCCCACTTTAAGATGAAAGTACTGTATTATATATACAGCCATTACTGACAAGCAATGAGGAGAGGAGATTGCCAAAGTGGTCAAGTGGATTTTCTTTCTCCCACTGGAAGCTCGCAAGACAAGAGTTCTTTCTCCCACTGGTAGCTCGCAAGACAAGAGTTCTTTCTCCCACTGGTAGCTCACAAGACAAGAGTTCTTTCTCCCACTGGTAGCTCACAAGATAAGAGTTAGGGTTAGGGTTAACCCTAACCCTAACTCACTGGTAGCTCACAAGACAAGAGTTAGGGTTAGGGTTAACCCTAACCCTAACTCACTGGTAGCTCACAAGACAAGAGTTAGGGTTAGGGTTAACCCTAACCCTAACTCACTGGAAGCTCACAAGACAAGAGTTAGGGTTAGGGTTAACCCTAACCCTAACTCACTGGAAGCTCACAAGACAAGAGTTAGGGTTAGGGTTAACCCTAACCCTAACTCACTGGTAGCTCACAAGACAAGAGTTAGGGTTAGGGTTAACCCTAACCCTAACTCACTGGTAGCTCACAAGACAAGAGTTAGGGTTAGGGTTAACCCTAACCCTAACTCACTGGAAGCTCACAAGACAAGAGTTAGGGTTAGGGTTAACCCTAACCCTAACCCTAACTCACTGGTAGCTCACAAGACAAGAGTTCTTTCTCCCACTGGTAGCTCACAAGACAAGAGTTCTTTCTCCCACTGGTAGCTCACAAGACAAGAGTTAGGGTTAGGGTTAACCCTAACCCTAACTCACTGGTAGCTCACAAGACAAGAGTTAGGGTTAGGGTTAACCCTAACTCTAACTCACTGGAAGCTCACAAGACAAGAGTTAGGGTTAGGGTTAACCCTAACCCTAACTCACTGGTAGCTCACAAGACAAGAGTTAGGGTTAGGGTTAACCCTAACCCTAACTCACTGGTAGCTCACAAGACAAGAGTTAGGGTTAGGGTTAACCCTAACCCTAACTCACTGGTAGCTCACAAGACAAGAGTTAGGGTTAGGGTTAACCCTAACCCTAACTCACTGGTAGCTCACAAGACAAGAGTTAGGGTTAGGGTTAACCCTAACCCTAACTCACTGGAAGCTCACAAGACAAGAGTTAGGGTTAGGGTTAACCCTAACCCTAACTCACTGGTAGCTCACAAGACAAGAGTTAGGGTTAGGGTTAACCCTAACCCTAACTCACTGGTAGCTCACAAGACAAGAGTTAGGGTTAGGGTTAACCCTAACCCTAACTCACTGGTAGCTCACAAGACAAGAGTTAGGGTTAGGGTTAACCCTAACCCTAACTCACTGGTAGCTCACAAGACAAGAGTTAGGGTTAGGGTTAACCCTAACCCTAACTCACTGGAAGCTCACAAGACAAGAGTTAGGGTTAGGGTTAACCCTAACCCTAACTCACTGGAAGCTCACAAGACAAGAGTTAGGGTTAGGGTTAACCCTAACCCTAACTCACTGGAAGCTCACAAGACAAGAGTTAGGGTTAGGGTTAACCCTAACCCTAACTCACTGGTAGCTCACAAGACAAGAGTTAGGGTTAGGGTTAACCCTAACCCTAACTCACTGGAAGCTCACAAGACAAGAGTTAGGGTTAGGGTTAACCCTAACCCTAACTCACTGGAAGCTCACAAGACAAGAGTTAGGGTTAGGGTTAACCCTAACCCTAACTCACTGGTAGCTCACAAGACAAGAGTTAGGGTTAGGGTTAACCCTAACTCACTGGTAGCTCACAAGACAAGAGTTAGGGTTAGGGTTAACCCTAACCCTAACTCACTGGTAGCTCACAAGACAAGAGTTAGGGTTAGGGTTAACCCTAACCCTAACTCACTGGAAGCTCACAAGACAAGAGTTAGGGTTAGGGTTAACCCTAACCCTAACTCACTGGAAGCTCACAAGACAAGAGTTCTTTCTCCCACTGGAAGCTCACAAGACAAGAGTTCTTTCTCCCACTGGTAGCTCACAAGACAAGAGTTAGGGTTAACCCTAACCCTAACTCACTGGTAGCTCACAAGACAAGAGTTAGGGTTAGGGTTAACCCTAACCCTAACTCACTGGAAGCTCACAAGACAAGAGTTAGAGTTAGGGTTAACCCTAACCCTAACTCACTGGAAGCTCACAAGACAAGAGTTGCTGCCAGCATGATTTACAAATATATTCCATTCTGTGGTGGTGGACATTCTGATTGAAATCCTTAATCTGTGATCGTGTGATATATTGTTATTAACTACGACTATGTGTGATATATTGTTATTAACTACGACTATGTGTGATATATTGTTATTAACTACGACTATGTGTGATATATTGTTATTAACTACGACTATGGACTCAGGAAGACGATTCATTGAGTCTTTTTCTAAACTTACTGTACAGACGGAATCGTCTCTAGTAGGGATGCTAAGATTGATCGATACGGATCGTACAATTGATGGCTGAAATCGTGATGTATCGTTTAGTGATGTATTGTTCACTGCTTGTCGGAATCGTTTCTCATGTAGTATTTAATTCATTCTATGCTTTGTTTCTGAGCATCTTCAACTGTTTACAGCAGCTGTGACCCTAACCCTGACCCTAACCTGCCACTATTTCATTGTTTACATTTTGTTTTACTCTTGCCGTGAGTGTCTTTGAAGTGAATGCACCCTAACATGCTACCTGTGTTGTGTTGTTGACAGTGAAGTGAATGCACCCTAACATGCTACCTGTGTTGTGTTGACAGTGTGTTTGAGGGGGAGCTGTCAGAAACCATCCCAGTGGTCCACGCCTCCATCGCAGGCTGCAGGATCATAGGACGGATGTGTGTAGGTGAGTATTCAATTCAATTTTTTTAAAGTGTCAAATCATAACAAGTTATCTCAAGACACTTTACATAGGCTAAAGAGCCATGAGAGAGAGAGAGAGGAGAGAGGGAGAGACAAGGGAAAGACAGAAGCATACACTGATCATAGGATGTGTGTAGGTGAGAATGACTGAAGCATAGGCTGTGTCATGTCTGCCCTGTGAAACTTCAAAGCCTAAAAGCCAAACAGAAATGTAATTATCAACGACAAAAACACAATTAAATCGTTAATCGCCAATTATTTGAGTGACAATTAATCGTCATGTAAAATGTCATATCGTGACAGCCCTACTGAAGCATACACTGAGGGATGATAGTTTTAGTCCGCAACGGAGGCACGCCGTCTCAAGTGAACTGGAGCCACGCGAGGCCTGCCGAGCCAGCGGGTCGCTGGGAAGTTTGTTTGAGTCGTTTGAGTTTCATCCCGATTGGGACGGAATAGTAAATATTGTTTTTGGGGACTGCTTTTTGGCCCAACTGCCACTCAAAGTGACTACTGGGCTGCTATATGTCTGGCAGACTGGCTTGAAGGGTGATGTCTCCCACGTGTCATCAGCTCAGGCTGAACAAACCCTGAATAAAGGACAATGCAACAGTTTACTCAGTACTTTAGCACAGTGGGGTTCTGTACCTTTTCAAGCCGTGACCCCCCCCCCCCCCCCCCCCCAAAAATAATCCTATCTGAACTGACGCCAGGCGTTTTGAGCTTGTAGACTGGCTATTTTCAAAATGTTTGCCTCTTTCTTATATTATTTGACAATTTGGCCGATGTTTGAACATTATTTGACAATTTGGCCGATGTTTGAACATTGTTATTGTATAATGTGTTGATGACTTGACGCAGTAATGGCCTTTTTCTTTTCCTGAAAGGTCCTGGAAAAAATAGCTATGCATTGTTCTTTGATTTTGTTAATACCTCTGAAATGACAAATTAAACATTGACCAAATTGTCAAACATTAGAGGCAGAAATTGTGAAAATAGCCGATCTACATGCTCACAACGCCTCGCAACGCGAGGCATTGTGAGCTTGTAGATCGGCTATTTTCACAATAAAACCGTGTTATACAAAATTCCTCAAATCTTAGTGCTCGTCAGGGTGGAGGGGTCCCCAGTTAAAATATGATTATTTCGGGGGTCACGGCCTGAAAAGTTTGAGAACCACTGGAATACACTACCTGTTTTTGGGCATTGAGCATAGGAGTAAGCCACTTGTTATTGAGCTGAATTATTGTTATATAGTCCTGGAAATGGGGTTAAATATTCTGGAAAAGTTTTGTAAATGAATTGGTAAAGATGTGTGTGAACCCTGTATGTGTGGTCTCTCCAGGAAACCGTCACGGTCTGCTGGTCCCCAGCACCACCACGGACCAGGAGCTCCAACACATCATATAACATAGCTGTGACATAGCTGTATAACACATCATATAACATAGCTGTGACATAGCTGTATAACACATCATATAACATAGCTGTGACATAGCTGTATAACACATCATATAACATAGCTGTGACATAGCTGTATAACACATCATATAACATAGCTGTGACATAGCTGTATAACACATCATATAACATAGCTGTGACATAGCTGTATAACACATCATATAACATAGCTGTGACATAGCTGTATAACACATCATATAACATAGCTGTGACATAGCTGTATAACACATCATATAACATAGCTGTGACATAGCTGTATAACACATCAGGAACTAACCCTGTATGTGTGGTCTCTCCAGGAAACCGCCTCTAATGTAAATGCTGTCCTCTCTCCAGGAAACCACCTCTAATGTAAATGCTGTGGTCTCTCCAGGGTAAAGATGTGATGGTAATGTAAATGCTGTCCTCTCTCCAGGAAACCGCCACGGTCTGCTGGTCCCCTCCACCACCACGGACCAGGAGCTCCAACACATCAGGAACTGCCTGCCCGACACCGTAAAGATCCAGAGAGTAGAGGAGAGGTTGTCTGCTCTGGGCAACGTGGTGTCCTGTAACGACTATGTAGCGCTGGTTCACCCTGACCTGGACAGGGTAATGACCTCCTAATACTAACCCTAAACCTAAACCCTAACCCTAAACCTAACCCTAAACCTAAACCCTAAACCTAAACCCTAACCCTAACATCCAGAGAGTAGAGGAGAGGCTGTCTGCTCTGGGCAACGTGGTGTCCTGTAACGACTATCTAGTGCTGGTTCACCCTGACCTGGACAGGGTAATGACCTCCTAATACTAATAATATATATAATATACTATATAATAATAATAATATAATATAATAATATACTAATAATACTAATAACCTGGACAGGGTACATGAGCTCCTAATACTAATAATATATATAATATACTATATAATAATAATAATATAATATAATAATATACTAATAATACTAATAACCTGGACAGGGTACATGAGCTCCTAATACTAATAATATATATAATATACTATATAATAATAATAATATAATATAATAATATACTAATAATACTAATAACCTGGACAGGGTACATGAGCTCCTAATACTAATAATATATATAATATACTATATAATAATAATAATATAATATAATAATATACTAATAATACTAATAACCTGGACAGGGTAATGACCTCCTAATACTAATAATATATATAATATACTATATAATAATATAATATAATAATATACTAATAACCTGGACAGGGTACATGAGCTCCTAATACTCCTGTCATGCTGTTTCACAAATCACATAATCAGACTCGGTCATAAGATTTTATTTTGCCTTAACCCATGCTCTCTCTCTCTCTCTCTCTCTCTCTCTCTCTCTCTCCCTCCCTCCCTCCCTCCCTCCCTCCCTCTCTCTCTCTCTCTCTCTCTCTCTCTCTGTCTGTCCAGGAAACAGAGGAGATCCTGTCAGACACCCTGAAGGTGGAGGTTTTCCGTCAGACGGTAGCAGAACAGGTTCTGGTGGGTTCCTACTGCGCCTTCTCCAACCAGGGAGGTCTGGTCCACCCCAAGACCTCCATAGAAGACCAGGATGAGCTCTCATCACTGCTCCAAGTCCCCCTGGTGGTGAGTGACCATAATTATACAACTTTATTTGTGTAGCACTTTTTTAAACAATCTTACAAAGTGCTTGAACAATCAAAAACAAGCAGTAATCAAACAGCAGAAATGCAATAATAAAAACAACACAATAAAACTTAAGTTAAAGTAAAAATAAAACGACAGTTACAATTTCAGGCAGCAGAACAATACAATATGTCTAAAGGGGGATAAAAAACAAAAGGCCATTCTGTAGAAGTGGGTTTTAAAAAGGGATGTTGTTAGCCTGAGTTCTGTTTTACACTGTTCCACAATGTGGGGGCCTTAACAGCATGGATTCAGTGTCCTGTCCTGTGCTGGCTGTCTGTGTGTGTGTGTGTGTGTTTTACATGTAGTGTGTTTTACATGTGTGTGTGTTTTACATGTAGTGTGTTTTACATTTGTGTGTGTTTTACATGTAGCGTGTCAGAGAAAGAAGAGACGTTGTCCCTGGCCAGCCCACCAACCCTCTGGGAAATGTTAATATCGAAACTGATGCTGATGTTTGTTTTTTAGTTTTTTAAGCCACATAACACACAGCATTTCCTGCCGTATGGATATGGTAGCCTCTGTATCCATATGATTATTGGCAAGGAATACAACGGATATTGCCGTATCGATTAATTGAATACAACCCTAAGATAGATGTGCTACCATTGATAGATAGATGTGCTACCATTGATAGATAGATGTGCTACCATTGATAGATAGATGTGCTACCATTGATAGATAGATGTGCTACCATTGATAGATAGATGTGCTACCATTGATAGATAGATGTGCTACCATTGATAGATAGATGTGCTACCATTGATAGATAGATGTGCTACCATTGATAGATAGATGTGCTACCATTGATAGATAGATGTGCTACCATTGATAGATAGATGTGCTACCATTGATAGATAGATGTGCTACCATTGATAGATAGATGTGCTACCATTGATAGATAGATGTGCTACCATTGATAGATAGATGTGCTACCATTGATAGATAGATGTGCTACCATTGATAGATAGATGTGCTACCATTGATAGATAGATGTACTACCATTGATGGATAGATGTGCTACCATTGATAGATAGATGTGCTACCATTGATAGATAGATGTGCTACCATTGATAGATAGATGTGCTACCATTGATAGATAGATGTGCTACCATTGATAGATAGATGTGCTACCATTGATAGATAGATGTGCTACCATTGATAGATAGATGTGCTACCATTGATAGATAGATGTGCTACCATTGATAGATAGATGTGCTACCATTGATAGATAGATGTGCTACCATTGATAGATAGATGTGCTACCATTGATAGATAGATGTGCTACCATTGATAGATAGATGTGCTACCATTGATAGATAGATGTGCTACCATTGATAGATAGATGTACTACCATTGATGGATAGATGTGCTACCATTGATAGATAGATGTGCTACCATTGATAGATAGATGTGCTACCATTGATAGATAGATGTGCTACCATTGCTAATTTTCGATTTTGAATCTGGAAAAGTAACAGTTTTGGAACATATGAGGTTTCCACTCGACAGAGACTTAAAGGAGTAGTCCCCCCCCCCCCCCCCCCCCCCCAAATGACTTTTTTCCTATTGATTGTCACGCCATGGAGAGTAGAGTTCAATAGTAATTTTAGTTTTTTGTCACATTCCTAAGACCAAAATTTGATTCGAGTAAATTTAACCCCATTGATTCCGGATGGGGACCCGTTTCGAAACGGGTCCCCATCCGGAATCAATGGGGTTAAATTTACTCGTACATTTATTGTTATCACACTTTTGTCTTAGGAATGCGACAACAAACTAAAATTATTATTGAACTCTAGTCTCCATGGCATGACTAATCAATAGGAAAAAAGTCATTTTGGGGGTGAACTACTCCTTTAAATAGGATTGTGGCAGGCCTAGCACAACATATGAACGGCAGTTTTGAAAGTGGTTCCCCTTCCCTGATAGGCCGGTACAGTGAACAGAATGTGTTCCTCTCCTCTGATAGGCTGGTACAGTGAACAGAATGTGTTCCTCTTCCCTGATAGGCTGGTACAGTGAACAGAATGTGTTCCTCTTCCCTGATAGGCTGGTACAGTGAACAGAATGTGTTCCTCTCCTCTGATAGGCTGGTACAGTGAACAGAATGTGTTCCTCTCCTCTGATAGGCTGGTACAGTGAACAGAATGTGTTCCTCTTCCCTGATAGGCTGGTACAGTGAACAGAATGTGTTCCTCTCCTCTGATAGGCTGGTACAGTGAACAGAATGTGTTCCTCTTCCCTGATAGGCCGGTACAGTGAACAGAATGTGTTCCTCTCCTCTGATAGGCTGGTACAGTGAACAGAATGTGTTCCTCTCCTCTGATAGGCTGGTACAGTGAACAGAATGTGTTCCTCTTCCCTGATAGGCCGGTACAGTGAACAGAGGAAGTGATGTCATCATGGTATATGTGTTCCTCTTCCCTGATAGGCCGGTACAGTGAACAGAGGAAGTGAGGTCATCATGGTATACGTGTTCCTCTCCTCTGATAGGCTGGTACAGTGAACAGAATGTGTTCCTCTTCCCTGATAGGCTGGTACAGTGAACAGAGGAAGTGAGGTCATCATGGTATTAGGCCTGGGGCGTTATGGACATTTTGTTACCGCGATTACCGTCTTCCCATTTACCGCCGGTACTGCGGTAATTACCGCACCCCCGTATCTATTAATTAAGGTTCGGCGATAAGCCAAAATATTGCAATCATCTTCCCAAAAGTCGCCTCTCCACAGTGGAGAGGAGACACAGCCTGACTGCCCGAGTTATACTTCTCCGTACAGCACAGCGGGTCTGGCTTTCAAAGGAGCAGATCTACAAGCTCACAACACATCGCATCCGCGACGCGTTCTGAGCTTTTAGATCTGTCGGGTTACCATAGTAACGTAGGCTAGCTACTTGGGCTTTTCAGACACAAACAGCAGTGTGAACAAACCAGAAGAGGAAGGGTAGTCAGATCGTGTACAGTGATTCTGTAAACTCACGTCATGTCTCAACTCTCAAATCGCAGCGATTGAGTGCTGCTATATACAGGTTTTAGTTACAAGACTTGACAGAAAAGGTTATAAAATCGCCGACGCACGGGGCACAACGTGCGACGCGGTGGAAAAAGTAAAATAGTTTCATTTTCGGTTTTAGTCCACGCGGCCCGCGCTCCGCCAGTAATCCGTATGAATAAAAAAAGATATGCCACAACACAAGGTATGTATGGGGCTGTTAAGTATGACATCATTTTGTAGGCAGAGGAGAATTTCTGCCCCCAGTTTCCGTGAATCTTTTTACTATTTTTACTATTTACACATTTTTCTTCTCTTTGTTGTTGAAAGGAAAGTGTTAGAATTATACTTTAGTTGTTATTTTTGTCTCGGATCTGTTGAAAATAGCGAGGGACAGAAAATGCTCTGGGGGCAGATTCTCCTCTGCCTACAAAATGATGTCACGGCTTAAAAGCCCCATTAACATCCTTGTGTCGAGTGGATTACAGAGAAAGTTTATGCTGCTCCGTCATAGAGTTGTGCTCCGTACTCTACTGCCCTGGCTGTGCACTGTGTGCAGGTGACGTATGTGGCTTCCAACGTGTGGTACACGGCCCAGAGCAGAGCGGCATGGAGCGCATGCGGTCCTCGCTTCTCCCCCGTTTTAAAACTCGCTTGTTTTCCAATAAAAAATAGACCTTTTTTTTTTTTTTTACCGCGGTAAGCACAATGACACCGCGGTAGACCTCGGTATACCGCGGTACGGCGGTACGGCGGTTACCGCCTCCAACCCTACATGGTATATGTGTTCCTCTCCTCTGATAGGCCGGTACAGTGAACAGAATGTGTTCCTCTCCTCTGATAGGCTGGTACAGTGAACAGAATGTGTTCCTCTCCTCTGATAGGCTGGTACAGTGAACAGAATGTGTTCCTCTCCTCTGATAGGCTGGTACAGTGAACAGAATGTGTTCCTCTTCCCTGATAGGCTGGTACAGTGAACAGAATGTGTTCCTCTCCTCTGATAGGCTGGTACAGTGAACAGAATGTGTTCCTCTCCTCTGATAGGCTGGTACAGTGAACAGAATGTGTTCCTCTCCTCTGATAGGCTGGTACAGTGAACAGAATGTGTTCCTCTCCTCTGATAGGCTGGTACAGTGAACAGAATGTGTTCCTCTCCTCTGATAGGCTGGTACAGTGAACAGAATGTGTTCCTCTCCTCTGATAGGCTGGTACAGTGAACAGAGGAAGTGAGGTCATCGCAGCGGGCCTGGTGGTCAACGACTGGTGTGCGTTCTGCGGTCTGGACACCACCAGCACTGAGCTGTCCGTCATCGAGAGCGTCTTCAAGCTGAGTGACGACGCACAGCCTTCTGCCATCGCTACGACCATGAGAGACTCTCTGATTGACAGGTACAAACCCTACACCACCATGAGAGACTCTCTGATTGACAAGTACAAACCCTACGTGCCCCTCTTATACCGTAGAAATCAGGGGCTAACCCATTTAGAAGGGGTACACATTGTTGTGTATCATTATTATGTGCTTTAACTCTTGAAAAATAGCAGATCTACAAGCTCACAGCGCGGCACCGCGAGCTTGTAGATCTGCTTGTAGATCAGCAATCTGGCCAGCCATCGTCAAAGAAAAGGTCCTTTTCACTCAACTGGAGCTCAGTTAGTCTGTTCTTGAGAGACTACTATGTCAGTGGTTCTCAAACATTTTCATGTGAAGGACCCCCAAAATGATAGTTATTTGGCCACAGACCCCCATCTCAAAATATCTAGTTCCAGGGACCACCCAGAAGCAAAATTTAAAAAAGAAAAAGAAAATACATATATTCAAAGATTTGCCCACATTTTCATGACGTTTTCAAAAATAGCAGATATACAAAGCTCGCAGTGCTGCGCTGTGAGCTTGTATATCTGCTATTTTCACTGGTTAAAGCATTCAATAATTCTAGGCCTGAATGGGTTAAAGTTCTCAGTCCTGGGGATTCCATAGGGTCTGTTTCTGAGACCAGTGCAGATCCATAGATTCCATAGGGTCTGTTTCTGAGACCAGTGCAGATCCATAGATTCCATAGGGTCTGTTTCTGAGACCAGTGCAGATCCATAGATTCCATAGGGTCTGTTTCTGAGACCAGTGCAGATCCATAGATTCCATAGGGTCTGTTTCTGAGACCAGTGCAGATCCATAGATTCCATAGGGTCTGTTTCTGAGACCAGTGCAGATCCATAGGGTCTGTTTCTGAGACCAGTGCAGATCCATAGGCTCTTTTTCTGAGACCAGTGCAGATCCATAGGGTCTGTTTCTGAGACCAGTGCAGATCCATAGGGTCTGTTTCTGAGAGCAGTGCAGATCCATAGGGTCTGTTTCTGAGACCAGTGCAGATCCATAGATTCCATAGGGTCTGTTTCTGAGACCAGTGCAGATCCATAGATTCCATAGGGTCTGTTTCTGAGACCAGTGCAGATCCATAGATTCCATAGGGTCTGTTTCTGAGACCAGTGCAGATCCATAGATTCCATAGGGTCTGTTTCTGAGACCAGTGCAGATCCATAGATTCCATAGGGTCTGTTTCTGAGACCAGTGCAGATCCATAGGGTCTGTTTCTGAGACCAGTGCAGATCCATAGGGTCTGTTTCTGAGACCAGTGCAGATCCATAGGGTCTGTTTCTGAGACCAGTGCAGATCCATAGGGTCTGTTTCTGAGACCAGTGCAGATCCATAGATTCCATAGGGTCTGTTTCTGAGACCAGTGCAGGTCCATAGATTCCATAGGGTCTGTTTCTGAGACCAGTGCAGATCCATAGATTCCATAGGGTCTGTTTCTGAGACCAGTGCAGATCCATAGATTCCATAGGGTCTGTTTCTGAGACCAGTGCAGATCCATAGGGTCTGTTTCTGAGACCAGTGCAGATCCTCAAAACATAAATAAATAAGGGGAGGTGTAGCGATGGCTGCGATGTGAATGACAAGGTGGTCAACATGCTAGTCATGTGATCTCCAAACTAAACAGCAGTTATAATTTCAAGATCAGAGTATTTAAATTGTCCAGACTAGCATAGAATACAACTGAACTTCAGAAGATACTTCTATAAAATGAAGCATGGATTCACACACACACACACACACACACACACACACACACACACACACACACACACACACACACACACACACACACACACACACACAGGCAGTTCAGATCTTCAGGTAAACACCCCAGATATTGTTGCACGCGTCACGTTTCAGACATCACATATTGGGACAAGGTATGAAAAAATAAATTCAGTCTTGGTATTTGTTTTGGCTTTTAACCCCTGAGAAATCTGAACACCAGAATGCAACCAAGTACATGTTCTGTACTTGAACGCAATTCTGAGGTATTTTTGCTTTCTTCAGTATTTACAACTTTTAACTTCTACTCCATCATCATGACATCATCATGTCAGGATGAAACGCATTGTGAGCTTGTAGATTTGGCTATTTTGAAAATATTTTTTTCATACATTTTTAATTTTGTACTTTTACTCAAGTACATTTTGAATACGGTACTTCTACTTGTAACGGAGTATATCTGCATTGCGGTGTTGATACTTAGTAAAACATGTGAGTAGGCGACGCCTTTCATCACTGCTGATCAAACTGTGGATTTGAGTGTACATCATTTTCTGTTGTATAATAATAATAATAATAACAGGTTTCCCACAGTCATGAAATTCCTGGAAATATTTTGAAATTAAAAAACATATTTTTCCAGTACTGGAAAAGTTTTGGAATTGATCAAGGGTCCTGGAAAAAAATAGCTATGCATTGTCTTTGGTTATTGATTTTGTTAATACCTCTGAAATGACAAATTCAACATTGTCCAAATTGTCAAATATTAGAGGCAGAAATTGTGAAAATAGCAGATCTACATGCTCACATGTTGTGAGCATGTAGATCTGCTATTTTCACAATAGAACCGTGTTATACAAATATTCCTCAACTCTTAGTGCTCGTCAGGGGGGGGGGGGGTCCCCAGTTAAAATATGATTATTGTGGGGGTCACGGCCTGAAAAGGTTGAGAACCACTGGCATACACTACCTGTCTTTGGGCACTGTGCATAGGAGTAAGCGACTTGCTATTGAGCTGAATTATTGTTATATAGTCCTGGAAATTGGGTTAAATATTCTGGAGAAGTTTTGGAAATGAATTGGTAAAAATGTGTGGGAACCCTGTAATAATAACAGGCTTCATTTGTAGATCTTACATTTTCTGTTGTGATGGTTAAAACATGAGTACATTTTAACCCTTTACCCTCCTTCTCCCCCCCCCCCCCCCCCCCCCCCCCCTCACAGCCTGACATAAACGCTGCCCTGCTGTTTGGAGGATTTGAGCTGCGACGTCGTCTGGCCGGTCAGGGTTAGGGTCTGAGGCGTCTGGCCGCTCTGAGAGACGGACGGATGAAACAACAAGCTGCAACAACAAGACCTTTAAAAGCTTGGGACCTTAAAGAAATTATCATATCAAACTTCCATCGCATGGCGGTGTCACTTGACAAAATGTTTGGCTAGTGACACCGTCATAAATCATAAATGAAGCTTCTTCTCCTATCAAAACGCCTCCTACCAAGACCACCTTATGTGTTTTTTTTTAACCCATTTAGGCCTAGAATTATTGACTGCTTTAACTGTTGAAAAATAGCAGATATACAAGCTCACAGCGTGGCACCGAGTGCCGCGCTGCGAGCTTGTAGATCTGCTATTTTTGAAAAAGTCGTGAAAATGTGCACAAATCTTTGAATATATGCATTTTCAAAGCGAACGTTTGTAACTAAAATTTTGCTTCTGGGGGGTCCCTGGAACTAGATATTTTGAGATGGGGGTCCGTGGCCAAATACATATCATTTTGGGGGTCCTTCACATGAAAAGGTTTGAGAACCACTGACATAGTAGTCTCTCAAGAACAGACTAACTGAGCTCCAGTTAAGTGAAAATGACCTTTTCTTTGACGATGGCTGGCCAGATTGCTGACATAGAAACATAGGTTTTTCCAAAAACCTTAGAAGGATTCAAAAGACACTTATAGAATCGGGTCAAAATTCTAATTTTCACGATTTTTCAAAAATAGCAGATCTACAAGCTTGCAGCGCGGCACTCGGTGCCGCGCTGTGAGCTTGTATATCTGCTATTTTTCAATAGTTAAAGCATAAAATAATGATACACAAAATGTGTACCCGTTCTGAATGGGTTAAGGCATGCAGGCAACAACCTCAAGCTGAGACTTGGTGACTTCCATTCGTTGATTTATAAATAAATACAAACTTGTACTTCTCTATTAGAATAATCCAAATTAAGAAAATAATCGGTGGTTCTGCTGTAGTTTCTCTTGATCGGCTTACTACTGAGTAGGCCTAGGATTATTGACTGCTTTAACTAATGAAAAATAGCAGATATACAAGCTCATAGTGCGGCACCGAGTGCTGCGCTGTGAGCTTGTAGATCTGCTATTTTTGAAATATCGTGAAAATTAGATTTGTTTTACCCGATTCTATAAGTGTCTTTTGAATCCTTCTAAGGTTTTTTTTTTTGAAAACCCCTGTTTCTATAATGTCAGCAATCTGGCCAGCCATCGTCAAAGAGCAGCTCAGTTAGTCTGTTCTTGAGAGACTACTATGTCAGAGGTTCTCAAACCTTTTCGTGTGAAGGACCCCTGTAAAAAAATATTCATATCTCAAAATATTATAGTTCCAAGGACCACCCAGAAGCAAAAATTGAGTTACAAACGTTCGCTTTAAAAATACATATATTCAAAAATGTTCACACATTTTCACAACTTTTCAAAAATAGCAGATCTACAAGCTCGCAGCGCGGCACGTGAGCTTGTATATCTATATCTGCTATTTTTCAACAGTTAAAGCATTCAATAATCCTAGGCCTAAATGGGTTAATAAGTGCTTTGACAGTTTGACATTTCGGAGGTGTGGTTTGATAGTTGAAGTGAACGGTGATGCAGTCAAATCGATATATGAATGAATGTCTATTTTTAGAGATGGAAACAAATACATTTGTGGCCTAAATGTTGGGGGGGGGGGGCACTCATCAGTACATAAATGGTAGTGATAGTAAATAGTGTGAATTCCAAACAGAAAGTCAACATTCGGTTTTGTCCATTTTGGGCAAATGTAGAATTTTGTTTTCGTTTTTTTGTCAAGTCTTTGTGTCATTGGCTGAAGGGGAACTCATGGATGAGGATCAGGCTTCTTTCCTGACCTTCCATGCAGTCTTTTAATTCATCACCAGATGCAATAAATGTTTGTTCTGTTTCAAAAACACAATGAAGTCTTTGAAGTTACTGTATATGAAATCTGCATGGGTTAGTTCAATATGTAGTAGGGATGTTTGCCTGAAACACTCGGACTAAATGGTAGCATGTTGAAAAACATTGTAAACTCTGAGAGTGTAATTCTATAATGGAATGTGTGCCTGCGTGTGTGACCTACATTAATAAAAACTAAAATATTACCACTTTGAAGAATAGGCTATAGCTAGCGACCAGACGGATCAGTTTATTCTTCAGGTTGTGATCCGGTCTGGGTCTACAACCGGATACTGATTGATTGATTGAAGGCTTTATTAGAAGTTTGCATAGGAAAATGTACAGATTCATGACGGTACAGTTCACTGGTACAAGGTCTACTAAAAGGAGATCCATGAAAAGACTAAGCTTATTTCAACAGGAAACCATTTAAGTATCTCATATAACATTGAATGACAGACAAATAGAACACAGTACTATGCAGTAGATATGTAAAGAAAAGGGGAAAAAAAGAAAACAGTAAATCTAAACAAACAGTAAGTATATACAAGGAATATACAGTAAATCTAAACAAACAGTAAGTATATACAAGGAATATACAAGTGTACAAGTATATACAAGGAAGGGGCAGGGAGGGTAGGGTTGGGCTAGGTTTTTTACCAGTTGCGAACGGCTGCTGCCTGTAAGTGGTTTTTCAGGGCAATTTTAAAGGATGCTAGTGATCCACAATCCTTTATGGCCTTCGGTAAGGCATTCCACATTTTTGTGGTATAGCAGAAGAACGAGTTCGACCCTTTGAGTTGACTCTGGGTTGAACGTGATCTGTGGCACTGCCTCTGGTGTTGTAATTATGGACATCCTTAACGTTTAGAAAGTATTTTGACAGGTACTTGGGTATCATAGTGGTGTAGTGTATCTTGTACACCAGGCCCATTGCAAGTTGCTGTACTCTGTCATCTACTCTGAGCCACCCCACTCTTAACTGGCGAGTAGCGGTGAGGTGAGTCTGATAGGGAAGGTTAAGCAGGACCCTAATTAGTTTATTTTGGGCTGTTTGGAGTTTAGTTTTAAGGGCTTGTGGGGCGTCACGATACCATACGTGGACTCCGTAGTCAAAGAGGGGCTGGATTATTGCACCAGCTATGGTCTTCAGTGTGTTGAAGTTGACCATTGGGGCGATCCTCTGTAGGAAACGAGTTCGTTGGTTGATTTTTTTTTATTACTTTTGAAGTCATCTTTTCGCTGGAAAGATTAGCTTCAAGGATACATCCTAAGTAAGAGATTTCGTTTTTTCGTGTTATGACCTTGTCACCCACTTTGATTGTGAAGTCATCTACCTTTTTGAGGTTATGATTTGATCCAAAGAGGATGGACTCGGTTTTTCCCAGGTGAATTGATAATTTGTTGTCGTTAAGCCATGTGCAGATCTTACTCAGTTCAGAGTTAAGTGTCTTTTCAACCTGCAAGTGGTCCTTGCCCGAGACTAGGAGAGCCGAGTCATCCGCGAACAGGAACAGGTTGCAGTCGCAAGCAGATGCCATGTCGTTCACGTATATTAGGAACAACAGAGGTCCCAGTATGCTACCTTGAGGAACATCACAGCTTACTGGGAGGGGGGGGGACAGGGTTCCGTTAATCTCCACCACCTGTTCCCTCCCCACCAGGTAAGATTGCATCCAGCTCACTGCTGCGCTGTCAAGACCGATGGCTTTTAGTTTCTCAATCAGAATAGCATGATCCACGGTGTCAAATGCCTTCTGGAGGTCCATCATGACCATGCCACTATATTTGCCCTGATCCGCTTCGCGTTTGATTTGGTCAGTCAAATAGAGAAGGCATGTGTCAGTGGAATGGGATTTTCTGAATCCAGATTGGAACTCGTAAATCAGATTATTCTCATCAAGATATCTTGCAATCTGTTCGTAGACTATTTTCTCCATGACTTTGGATATGGAGCTAAGAATGGAAACGGGGCGGTAGTTTCCAGGGTCTAGTTTGCTACCTTTTTTGTGCAGGGGGGTTACTTTTGCTAGTTTGAAGTCCTGGGGGACATGACCCTGTTCGATGGAAAGGTTAATTATGTGGGTAATGATTGGAGCAATGGTGGCGGCTGAATCTCTGAGAAATCTAGCTGGGATTTTATCAAGGCCAGTGGCCTTGTGTTGAGGTAGGGCGCTCAATTTTTTAAACACTTCATCAGTTGTCACTGTGGAAAGCTGTCTTTTCTGACGCCCAGTTTTTTGTAGAATTTTTTAACAAATTCTTCACCATACCGCCCAGATGGGGCGACCAGTCTTTCGACCAGTGAACGGGCTGTGGTGGTAAAGGTTTTGTTAAGATGGGTAGCCACTTCACCTTTGTCAGAAATGAGAGCGGCGTCCGTTTTGATGTTTATGTTGTGGCATATGGTTTTTGATTTTAAGCCTAATTGGTTGTTAAGCAACTTCCATAGGTCTCGTGGTTTGTTTTTGTATTCATCGATTTTGTCGTCGATGTAGTTTTTTTTGGCGGATCTAACTAGGGCGGTTGTCTGGTTTCTAAGTTTCTTGCATTGAGCAGTAAGATGCTCAACGTGGATTTTGAGGTCAGGGTTGAATTTTTTACTGAGCTTTTTGCAGCACTTTCGTTTTTCATCGTATTTTTTGTCTCTGAGTTTAGCTGATTCTGCAATATCTGAGTTATACCATGGCTCTTGGCGGGCTTTAACCCTGGTGGTATTCAAGGGGGCTACGTCGTCTAGAGCATTGGTCAATTTGGTTTTAAAACCACACCATGCTTCTTCGACATCTGTACACTGCAGCTCTGGGGAAAAGTCTACCCGCTAGTTTGAGATTAAAAGCCTCACTGGAGTAGTTCTTCAGGCTTCTAGCAACGACAGTTCTGTGGCCACTAGCCTTGGGTTTGTGTATTTTTCGGGTAGAGTAGATCATATAATGATCACTAAGACCGCATACAATAGCCCCGCTAGCGATGACTTTGGACTTGTCAGTGGTTACGACGAGATCTATGAGGGTTTGAGAGTGCTCTGTCACCCTGGTGGGTACTGTGACAAGCTGAGTGAGGCTGTATTGATTGCATAACCCTTCAAAGGACTTGAACATGGGTGCTTCTTTACGCAAAACATCCACATTCCAGTCGCCCAAAATGTGATACTCAGTACCGTCCACCTTTGCTAAGCTCTCATCAAACAGCTCAAAGAAATCATTCTGATCAGGTGGTCTATAGACAGCGCATATTAGTATGTTTTTTGCATGTTCAAAGATTACCTCAATCCATACAGTTTCAAGTGAACTGTGGTGTAAGTCTGGACGGGGGATAAAATTGACATCATTATGTACATACATGCAAACTCCGCCTCCATACCTGTTTCTATCATTCCTGATTACAGTATAGTTGGCAATTTCAATGCTAGCATCCGTAAACGAGTCATCAAGTTTAGTTTCAGAGAAGGATAAAATCTTTGCCTTACCGTCATGAAACATTCCCTTAATTTGCTCCAGTTTTTTGGGATTCAAGCTATTGATGTTTAAGTGGACTAGATGAAGTCCTGGTTTTGCAAAAACAACAGAGTGCATGTTCTCTGTAGTGATCGAGCCAACGTCGGAGCTGGGGGGCTCTTTGTCTACGACCGAGACAGGAAAGTTTGTCGTGGGGGGGAGGTGGTCATCATAGTCCGGTTGTAGTTGAGACTGAAGTGGGGGAGCGGTGGGGGTGGGGGTGGTGGGGAGGTCAGGTTCCTTTGTTGACTGAGAGCTCAAACAGGAGGAGATCCATGACTTTTCGACGGCACGGGGGGTCAGTGTCGCGGCGCAGACAGCTTCAAAGCCAAGATATGCCGCCAGCCACGACTGATCACGATCCCTGGGGGGTGGCGGGACCAGCGGGGGGGCATCCGGCTCGACGGTCATCTCCGGCGATCCAGCGGCCGCTAACTGGGCACCAGCATCCTCGGTGACGGCGCTGTTGTTATCGGGCGGCGGCTCGGAAACCCCGGCCGCGAGCTGGTTGTTATCGGGCGGCGGCTCGACAACCACGGCCGCGAGCTGGTCACGAGTAGCCTCGATGTTGGAGCTTTGCTGTAGAGAGCCGGGTGGGCAGCCACAGCACTCGTCACCAGTAGAACCCGTATCGATGTTTCCTCCGCTGGGGTTCTTTGTCTCCGAAAGCAGCTGTAGTTCCCTCATGAGACGGGCGGCAGCTTGCCGAGTGACCACGGGACCTGGATTAACCTCAATATCACCAGAAAGAAGCAGGATAAAGTAAATGATGGACCGTCTGTCCATTCTGCCAATCTGGGGCTTGTTCTTAGTCAGCAGCAGCGTCCCAAGGACAGTCAGTTTTCCGAAGCCGAGATGTTTTGGCTCCGACCCGACGTGGAGGGAAAAAAACACTGTGTGATTCCTCTCCATCCCGCACATAATTCGCCGTATATACAATTATGAGCGTTCCGTGGTGAACTGAGACACGAGTCGGCAAACCATACAAGAAACAATAGGAAAAAAAGAAGAAAAAGTATCCCTCCTTTCCATTGTCCCTGGCTACTAGCTTGGTGGGACGGAGCGAACGAAAAAAATGCGACCGCTCACGTTGACTGCTGCTGGACAATGGATACGGAAATGGTGCGTGTGTTTAATGTGTGCGTAGTCTCGCGTAGCCAGACAACTATTCCACAATCTCTGAATGCTATATAGAGTCTGGAACAGCAGCTCCCGAACGGCGAGTATCGAAAACGGGCATTAACGTTCAAAAAAATATATTTTAAAATGTCATTTCTGCTAAGCAGCAAGCTAAACATGCTTGTATGATTTTTATTTATATAATGATAAATATGTGTGATGTGAGACTGAAACGGAAGTGGGGCTTCACTTCCGCTTCATCTCGCACTCACCGTTTCTATTTCCGTCTGCCAGACTGTATGCTGGGAGCATTTGACCAAATCGCGGCAAGAGTGTATGGCTGCAGGCCTGGAGACACCTCCCTCAGCAGATCTTTCTTGTCAGATCTTTCGTCTCAGTACGGAAGTACTCAGAACGGAAGTACTAACGGCAAGTCTACAGGGTCAACAAAGGCGGAGCCGCTCGAGTGTCCACGACATTGCAAGCGGCGCGAAGGCCAGCGGGCCGCGAAGAGCGACGAAGCCGTGGTGAATGCAATCGTTATAAGCCCACGATAAACATCAGCATTGATGGCTGAATGGATAGCGTCGCCGACTTGCGTGCCAGAGATCACTAGATCGAATCTCACCGTTGCCCCACTGCACACGTCCCCGAAGCACTAGGGGGCAGTAGAGTCAAGTAATTAGGTACTTCCGTACTGAGACGAAAGATCTGACAAGAAAGATCTGCAGAGGGAGGTGTCTCCAGGCCTGCAGCCATACCCATCTCAATCGCGGAGGCAACAGTCTGGCCACGCGAGACTAATGTGTGCGTGCAGATCAGCGGATGTAGAAGGCGGGCTCTAAAAGCGGATCACACTGCTCAGGATGGAATGAGAACCTCCGCTGTGTGTGGAAAGCCTTGGTTTAGTGAGGCTACAGCGACATCTGCTGGAACACATTGTAATAGTTAGTGAGGTCTCTCTATACACTCTGTCAGACAGGAACTGTGCTCAGATCATAGAGCAGGAATTCCTCTGTCCTGCAAGGACTCGACTTTAGTGAAAATAAACTAAACTACTTCATTACTCATCTGAACAAACACTGTTCTGTGTTGTTTAAAGTCTATTCTCCAGGGTGGGAAGACTCTCAGAACCACACCTTCTCTGTAAAATACACTTTTTGAGCAGAAAATAAAACCTCTCCGCCAGACGGAAATTATTGTTTACTCCACGGCGCCCTCTACAGATATGGTCAATGGTCATTATATATTGACCATATATGTAGAGGGCGCTGTTGCGTAAACAAAATAATTTCCGTCTGGCGAACACATTTTATTTTCTGCTCAAAACCTGTATTTTACAGAGAAGGTGTGGTTCTGAGAGGCTTCCCACTCTGGAGAATAGACTTTAAACAACACAGAACAGTGTTTGTTTAGAAGAGTAATGAATTAGTTTAGTTTATTTTCACTAAAGTCGAGTCCTCGCAGGACAGAGGAATTCCTGGTCTATGATCTGAGCTCAGTTCCTGACAGAGTTCAGACAGACATCACTAACGCTCACGTTAGGTTGAAACCGAAAGTAAATTGAGTTTTATTCCAGCGAAACAAAGTTTAATCGCTACTTTTCACGGAGCAGCAGAAGAGACAACATGGCGGGTCGCTCTGTCTCTCGTTTCTTCCAAGTCACTCTGTGGACTCTGAAGTCCTGGATGGTGATTTATCTCTACATGTCATGGAGCGACTGTTACACTGCTTCTGTTACAGGTTGGTAAAGTTTAACTTTGAGCCTTTTAATCTCAGGCATAAATCGTCCAAAACCTGTCCCAGACTGTTTAGAAAATGAAACGTAATAATTATATTTTCCCCATTTTACAATGTTGTAATAGTCTCAACATTTCACTAAGTTTCTGTGGAAGAACTGTAGTATGATGAAGTCATAGGCCTATGCATTCACGGAGGAAAATATCAAGATAGGCTATGATGTTTGCCAAACGTGCTGTTACAGAAACATCTGGAACACTAGTTAATCATCTGTTCCTCATTACCCCTCACACACCCAGAAAATGGCGTCAGCAACATTGCAGTGAAAACAACAAAGAGTTTGTGGGGGTGGTGGGGTTGGATGTGGGGGGTGGGTGGTGTAGACAGGGGGAGGTGGGGGTGTTGTGACTTGTGACTTGTACCCGTGACTTGTAAATAGACTAAGCCCCCATGCTCCCCCCCCCCCCCCCCTTTTCTTTTTTTCTGCCTTTTGTATTTGATGTTATGCTTTTGAAACTGATATTATCCTAGATAAAGTACTATGTTCTATCCGTCTGTCTTTCAATGTTATATGAGATACTTTAAGTGTGGTTCCTGTGGAAATAAGCCTCGGCTTTCTAGGATCTCCTTTTAGTTGACCTTGTACCAGTGATTTGTACTGTCATGAAACTGTACTTTTTTCTATTGCAAACTTCTAATAAATTCTTCAATCAATCAATCAATTGTGGTGTGGTGTGATGTGGGGGTGGTGTGGTGGAATGTGTGAGTGGGGGGGGGTGGATGTTAAGGTGGGGGTGGGGTGTATGGAGAAGCATCAGCTGCAGCCTCACAGAGGCTGCTTCCAGATGACACTTAGCCTCGCCAGGGCTGGATTAACACCTCAGAGGGCCCCTGGGCACTGAAGCACCAAGGGGCCCCCGTGTGGGCGCAAAATGTTTTGTAGGCATACGTAGGCATGTAGGTCCAATATAACATCTGCAGCAGCAGTTGTCACAGCGCGGCCCGGCAGAGTTTTAATCAGTTGACTTGACTTTCATGAAATATTGTACATTGTACGTAAAGGGGTATTTCACTTTCAAAAAAACTTTTGGTAATTTTATCATCTAATCAGGCTTTTATGAACACCCTGAACAGTTTTTAATTAGCTTGATTGAATATTTAGATATTTGATGTAAATGTTACCAGGCCCTCCAGGCCCAGGGCCTCTCCCCACACACACCCATTGTAACTTCAAACTTCATTTTAACCATGATAGATTCATTAAAAACACACATTATATTTTCTGGTGACTCATATTACCCTCCTAATATGTGAGCAGGCCGTGTTTTTTCGATAACATCTTTCATTTATTTTTAATAATTATTTTTTTGTATTTCATTTTTTCCATTTTTCCAAATAATTATTAAAAATAAATGAAAAAAGTTATCGAAAAAAACACGGCCTGCTCACGTATTAGGAGGGTATTATGAGTCACCAGAAAAAAATAATGTGTGTTTTTAATGAATCTATCATGGTTAAAATGAAGTTTGAAGTTACAATGGGTGTGTATGTGGAGAGAAGCCCTACCACTGCTCCCTGTTGAAAGTGGAATATCCCTTTAACACACAATCAGCACTTTTCAGCAGCAATCTCACAGCATTTGTTTCAGGGGGTGGTGGACATCATTTATTTCTTTTTTCTTTCTTTTTTTCACCTTGGAGGGCCCTTGATGCCCAGGGGCCCCTGGGCATGTGCCCAAAGTGCCCATATGGTAGATCCGGCCTGAGCTTCGCGTCACCAGGCTTACTCATCATGGAAGAGAAAAGCCTGTTTACGACCATAGGCTGAAACTGCATCTGAAACTTCCTCCGGGAGAATTTCACCAGAAGACTACAACACATGATGTCGTAACTTCCCTTAACCGCAGCACTTCCGCTGTCTGCAGCTTCATGCTGTTTACATGGCCTGTTGTGGCCAGGGTGGATGATTGACACCTCACTAGATCTGGAGGCCTGAGCAGGCCCTGCAGGCTCGTCTTGAGTGACAGCTCTGTGTCCCAACACGCCCCGCGCAGCACACCGTCCTCAGTGTTTGCTCTGAGAACAAACGTAACCTCACGTCAGCCTGGTATTAGTTTACAACGGGCCGTTTGATCCTGTCTAGGGCAGAAACCACAAGCAGAAGAGGCGTTGTTGCTTTGTTTTGGTTCCCCCCGTTTGTTTCCCCAGTCAAATTAAAATGTTCCAGTAGCCTAGTGCAGGGGTTCCCAAACGTTTCTGTCTCAGGTCACCCCATAAATGTTTGTTTTAATCCGAGGCATCCCTACATCATAATTTTCACTCCCAGCACCTTATATTTATAGCATATCGTCGTTGTCGGGTAGAAACCTTGTATGTCCAAAACCGTTTGTTTTGTATTTATCATTTTAAAAATGATTTAAACTAGTGAAAACAGCCGATCTACAAGCACACAACGCCTCCCACCGCGAGGCGTTGTGTGCTTGTAGATCTGCTGTTTTCACCACTTTAGTGCAACGGCCTTATATGATGAAGCAGGGCTTTGCTTTGCGAAAAAAATTGTACATATGAAACTTGGAGATAAAAGGTTTCTGCCCGACAGTGACGATTTACTTTGTTGGCCGCCCAGCCCCCAAAATGGAACGAAGGCCGACATTTTATTTGAATTTCTTTCCTAATGGCCGGCCTGGACCGGCCAGGAATGAACCAGCCTTTCAGGAGTTGTCCTGCTTTTCCCAATGGCCAGCACGTCCCTGACGGCATGAAACGCTGCTACTTCCACCGGGAGAATTTAACTCAGTGTTTCATGTTGTTTTAACTCAGTGTTTCATGTTGTTTTAACTCAGTGCTTCATGTTGTTTTAACTCAGTGTTTCATGTTGTTTTAACTCAATGTTTCATGTTGTTTTAACTCAGTGTTGTTTTAACTCAGTGTTTCATGTTGTTTTAACTCAGTGTTTCATGTTGTTTTAACTCAGTGTTTCATGTTGTTTTAACTCAGTGTTGTTTTAACTCAGTGCTTCATGTTGTTTTAACTCAGTGTTTCATGTTGTTTTAACTCAGTGTTGTTTTAACTCAGTGTTTCATGTTGTTTTAACTCAGTGTTTCATGTTGTTTTAACTCAGTGTTTCATGTTGTTTTAACTCAGTGTTTCATGTTGTTTTAACTCAGTGTTTCATGTTGTTTTGACTCAGTGTTTCATGTTGTTTTAACTCAGTGTTTCATGTTGTTTTAACTCAGTGTTGTTTTAACTCAGTGTTTCATGTTGTTTTAACTCAGTGTTGTTTTAACTCAGTGTTGTTTTAACTCAGTGTTTCATGTTGTTTTAACTCAGTGTTTCATGTTGTTTTAACTCAGTGTTGTTTTAACTCAGTGTTTCATGTTGTTTTAACTCAGTGTTTCATGTTGTTTTAACTCAGTGTTTCATGTTGTTTTAACTCAGTTTTACATGTTGTTTTAACTCTATGTTGTTTTAACTCAGTGTTTCATGTTGTTTTAACTCAATGTTTCATGTTGTTTTAACTCAGTGTTGTTTTAACTCAGTGTTTCATGTTGTTTTAACTCAGTGTTTCATGTTGTTTTAACTCAGTGTTTCATGTTGTTTTAACTCAGTGTTGTTTTAACTCAGTGCTTCATGTTGTTTTAACTCAGTGTTTCATGTTGTTTTAACTCAGTGTTGTTTTAACTCAGTGTTTCATGTTGTTTTAACTCAGTGTTTCATGTTGTTTTAACTCAGTGTTTCATGTTGTTTTAACTCAGTGTTTCATGTTGTTTTAACTCAGTGTTTCATGTTGTTTTGACTCAGTGTTTCATGTTGTTTTAACTCAGTGTTTCATGTTGTTTTAACTCAGTGTTGTTTTAACTCAGTGTTTCATGTTGTTTTAACTCAGTGTTGTTTTAACTCAGTGTTGTTTTAACTCAGTGTTTCATGTTGTTTTAACTCAGTGTTTCATGTTGTTTTAACTCAGTGTTGTTTTAACTCAGTGTTTCATGTTGTTTTAACTCAGTGTTTCATGTTGTTTTAACTCAGTGTTTCATGTTGTTTTAACTCAGTTTTACATGTTGTTTTAACTCTATGTTGTTTTAACTCAGTGTTTCATGTTGTTTTAACTCAGTTTTACATGTTGTTTTAACTCTATGTTGTTTTAACTCAGTTTTACATGTTGTTTTAACTCTATGTTGTTTTAACTCAGTGTTTCATGTGCTTTTGTTTTAACTCAGTGTTTCATGTGCTTTTGTTTTAACTCGGTGTTTCACGTTGTTTTAACTCGGTGTTTCACGTTGTTTTAACTCGGTGCTTCACGTTGTTTTAACTCGGTGTTTCACGTTGTTTTAACTCAGTGTTTCATGTGCTTTTGTTTTAAGGACAACATCAGGTGATCGGCTCTTCTCAGGACATCCTGGTCAAAGTGGGGGGTGAGGTGATCCTTCCATGTCGTGTTGAACCACCATTCCACATGGGTAGGAAGACAGTGGAGTGGTCCAGACCTGACCTGCTGAAGCCCAACTTCATTTTTCTCCTCCAAGATGGACATTACAAACATAAGGAACCCCTGAACCCGCTGTACGAAGGCAGGACGTCCCTGTTTCCTGAACAGCTTCATAATGGTAACATCTCTCTGAAACTGTCCAGGGTGAAGCTCTCAGACGAGGGGACCTACAAGTGTTTTGCTCCACAACTGTACAGCTACACTTTGATCCAGCTCCTTGTTGGTAAGTTGTATTGTCTTAGTGATGCTGTCACCAAAGAGTCACACTTCAACACAACATTATTATACAAAGGGAGGAAAAGCCTTGCGTAGGGAGGGGGAGCCTTGTGCGGTTGTCATTCAAAGCGATGCCAGCCAATCACAGCCGGGACTAGGCGGGACTAGGGAGAATGAGGTTGCCTATCGCTATTAGGCCTCCCTCTCACAACTCTGTAACCTGTGTGGTGTTGTCAGGACCCAAAGATTGGTGCTAGTGTGGGGCCTTAACCCTGCAAGGCCCAGCGTTGCTTTTTGGCAACATTTTTTAAATCATTTTTTTAAAAATGTTATAATTAGTTTTCCTGTTCTTTTTCACATTAACATCACCATTACATCCTATTGTTTAGTATTACAATGCCATTGGCCACGATATTTGCATATAAATACCCCCCACAGAGGCTGACATTCACACCTCCCAGAGAAGTTGAAATTCCAGCGTCTGGACGAACAACATCTCATCTCATCTCATCTTTTTAACTGAAGCTATTCCTCACAAAAACATAAGTAAAATGCCTGTAATATTTTTTTCGTGATCATTAGAATGTTTAGAACATGTACATGTGTTATTATTGTGAAAAAATATCCCCAAAATGCAAATTAGAGCATGATTTATGATTCATGATTTATGGCTATAAAACCTTACAAAAACATTATACATTTTTTAACATTACATTTTCCTGTGATTAGGACTCCTACAACACCATGTGATTTAAAAAAATAAAATAAATGGCCAGTAGAAATTAATTCGGGTCTTGCAGGGTTAAGGGAGCAAATGCTAATTTTGTGCAAATCAGTCTAAAAGCTCCACATTTTGCACAGATGTAGCCCAGGGCATGCTCTAATGATTTAGCTAGGGCGCCCGAACCGACGACCTTTGGGGTCGCCACAGCGGCCAAATGAAGTTGGACTCCCATCGACTTTCTATACAGGGTTAGGGTTAGGGTTAGAGTTAAACATTTTTTTCTGGGCATTTACGTAGGATGTGAGGGGTCTAACTAGAGGTTTATCATGATGCTGAATCCATTGCAAGCATTTGTTTTGCACAAAGAATATTCATTGGGCTACAAATGGCCCCAGAAAACGCCCACAAAACTGTGATTAGTGATGAAAAGTGATGAGACATAACTTTTCATCACTAAACCATCGTTTTCTGGGGCCATTGTTAGCCCAAGGAATGTTTTTTGTGCAAAACAAATGCTTGCAATGGATTCAGCATCATGGCAAACCCCTAGTTAGACCCCTCACATCCTACTTAAATACCCAGAAAAAAAAAAAAAAAAGAAATCTGGGTATTTTCCTCCTAGAAAGTCAATTATGGGAGCCCAACTTCATTTGGCTGCTGTGGCGACCCCAAAGGTCGTCGGTTCGGGCGCCCTAGCTAAATCATTAGAGCATGCCCTGGGCTACATATGTGCAAAATTTGGCGCTTTTAGACTGATTTGCACAAAATTAGAATTTGCTCCCTTAAGGCCCCGCACTATGCCTTCCTACCTGCCTGTTAACCCATTTAAAGCCTCTGACTTTAACGGATTATAAAGTCCAGAGCGCCCATTCACTCCCGTTATCTTATTTTGAAGGCCAGAAGTCCACAACGTAAACACTTCCTGTCTGACGTCATCGCGTCCTGCGCCGGAAGCGAACGTGTTTACGTGGTGCCATGCTGGATCGGATCGAAGCATTTCACCATGTGTTATATAAACTTGCATCTGCCTCCATCTTCGCTTCTAAAGTGTAGTTTTGAGATAATGGACATTAAAGATGAGATCCCCCGTCCACCTCAATGTTATGGGATTACTATTTTGTGCCCGTGGAGCCGTGATGATGATAAATCAGCGACGATTTTCGGCTCGGAGCCTTCCGCCATCTTACCAGGTACTGTAATCGCCGTTACAGTAATCTATTACTTTTCACGAGTATACTCGTGATTGGCACCATGTAATCCTTGAGTATTTTTCACGAGTATTCTCGGGATTGGCGCAAAATGAGTTAACACAGCGGGTGCCCACGTGGTGTCTACAAGTCAATTTCTTTGATGTCGCTGGAGACCCACGACGCGTTTGACGCGTTTACTGTATTTACAGTATAACTTTATATCTCACCGTTAGGTTGGGGCTGCGCCTGGATGTAGCCCATTAGCCGCTAGTCGCTTCGAGTCGACGCTGAGAGCATCGCGCGGCCGTTTTTCTCCATATACTCCAATGCCTTTCCCCATCTTTAAAGCCCTTTATCTCCGATGTTTGTTTTATGGCTAAAACTGTGGCCGCATGCGGCATAATGTCCAAATTTGATCGGCAATGAACAGCTATGAATCTACACTGGTCCCTACAGTAAGTTACACAATAACATCCTGTCTGCGCTCATGTGACCAAGTGACGTCATCACGCATGCATTGACGCAACAGGGCCTCGTATTCTTCTATGGAAGTGCTATGGGGGCACTCAGAGGGGATGACTGGCGCCACCTGGTGGGCAGTCGATGTGTTAAGAAAGCCCTTAAATACCTGTATCACTCACACAGGTATACAGATATCAAT
Source organism: Nannobrachium achirus (assembly GCF_963921795.1). NCBI lineage: Eukaryota > Metazoa > Chordata > Actinopteri > Myctophiformes > Myctophidae > Nannobrachium > Nannobrachium achirus. Next base: position 74,680,358 of record NC_137815.1, on the reverse strand, counting down.
AGGTAGACATCAATATGTCCGTACACAGACAGAAGTGTCCGTGGCAAACCTTGGCTCTGCCTGTGGCAAATTCTGCTTTTACACCCCATTACAAATGTTCTTATTTTGATCACCCAATTACTGAGTGTAAGTCTGCAGGTTTTCTTCAGTATATTTATGAGACACTCAGAGACAGATTTACCATGACACTATTATATTATAATATATTATTGCACGGCTTGTTTGAATGCTTGATTCTGACAGCTGAAATCAGAGGTCTGATCTTTCTGGATAACAGACCGCTCTGCTTGATAACTGCTGCTGTCTAATCAAAGACTCAGAACACCTGCTGCACTCAGGCTGTGCATGACATCACTGATCACATGACATCACTGATCACATGACTCCATAAGATCCACTCTCGTCAGACAGACAGAAGTCATGTTCAACAATGTTTATTGTTTATGGTGTTTGTGTGTTTTTCAGGCGCTGTGTCTCAGCCAGAGATCTCTTCAAATGGACCAACAGACGGTGGCGTATCGTTGAGCTGTGATTCTGGCTGCTGGTATCCTGAACCTGAGATGTCTTGGCTGGACGCTGATGGAAACAACATCCCTGCTGACCCCTCGGTGACTTACAGACCTTCTCAACGCTGTTATGAAGTCCAGAACAACCTGACAGTGAGAACAGCAGGTCATGTGACCTGTAGAGTTCACCTGCCACGCTTCAACCACACTGCTGAGACAAGCTATGACGTCAAAGGTAATCTATGTTTACATCACTGTCTAGCACCTTCTAGAACCTCTGTAAACACCTCTACTCTACTGTAACACTGTTAAACAATACTATAAATACTGTAGAGTTCACCTAGCACCTTCTAGAACCTCTGTAAACACCTCTACTCTACTGTAACACTGTTAAACAATACTATAAATACTGTAGAGTTCACCTAGCACCTTCTAGAACCTCTGTAAACACCTCTACTCTACTGTAACACTGTTAAACAATACTATAAATACTGTAGAGTTCACCTAGCACCTTCTAGAACCTCTGTAAACACCTCTACTCTACTGTAACACTGTTAAACAATACTATAAATACTGTAGAGTTCACCTAGCACCTTCTAGAACCTCTGTAAACACCTCTACTCTACTGTAACACTGTTGAACAATACTATAAATACTGTAGAGTTCACCTAGCACCTTCTAGAACCTCTGTAAACACCTCTACTCTACTGTAACACTGTTAAACAATACTATAAATACTGTAGAGTTCACCTAACACCTTCTAGAACCTCTGTAAACACCTCTACTCTACTGTAACACTGTTAAACAATACTATAAATACTGTAGAGTTCACCTAGCACCTTCTAGAACCTCTGTAAACACCTCTACTCTACTGTAACACTGTTAAACAATACTATAAATACTGTAGAGTTCACCTAACACCTTCTAGAACCTCTGTAAACACCTCTACTCTACTGTAACACTGTTAAACAATACTATAAATACTGTAGAGTTCACCTAGCACCTTCTAGAACCTCTGTAAACACCTCTACTCTACTGTAACACTGTTAAACAATACTATAAATACTGTAGAGTTCACCTAACACCTTCTAGAACCTCTGTAAACACCTCTACTCTACTGTAACACTGTTAAACAATACTATAAATACTGTAGAGTTCACCTAGCACCTTCTAGAACCTCTGTAAACACCTCTACTGTAACACTGTTAAACAATACTACCAGTAAGACTCCCTAATCGGGAGATAAGCGACCAAGATAAGCGACCGTTGGTCGCTTATCTCCACAAATAGGCCAAAAGTTTGTTTTACCAATTATCAAGACATATGGGCAGTTGACAGTTTGCCATGGTTACTCATTGAAGTTGAATCTCCATATATGGAGATAACCTACGCATCACACTAAGTCTGACCTCACCAGCCCATATTTGGGCATGAGCAACTTATGTCTCCATATATGGAGATATGATGACATCACACAGTCCTCAGCCGATGATGTGGCGTCATGTCATACAATACACAAACGAGCCCTACAGTATAAAGGGGCAATTCTTGCCAGGAAAGAAGCATTTCTTCGACTCAGACCTTATCGCCAGGGTTGGCTTATAGCAGCTGTCGGTAGGACCATATATGGATTCTGTTAGTGTGGATCTCCTAACAGGGCATCATCTGGGATACAATCCCTTTTATGCCCATATATGGAGATCCCTAACAGAATCCCTTTCATGCCCATATTGAGATCCCTAACAGAATCCCTTTTATGCCCATATATGGAGATCCCTAACAGCATCCCTTTTAGGCCCATATATGGAGATCACTAACAGCTAACAGAATCCCTTTTATGCCCATATATGGAGATCCCTAACAGAATCCCTTTTGTGCCCATATATGGAGATCCCTAACAGAATCCCTTTTATGCCCATATATGGAGATCCCTAACAGAATCCCTTTTATGCCCATATATGGAGATCCCTAACAGAATCCCTTGTATGCCCATATATGGAGATCCCTAACAGAATCCCTTTTATGCCCATATATGGAGATCCCTAACAGAATCCCTTTTATGCCCATATATTATGGAGAAATCCCTGCTCTGAGTATCTGACATCAGTGTGATGTCACCTGTTTATGCCCATATATGGAGATCCCTGCTCTGCGTATCTGGTTGCTATGGTAAACAGTTGGTTGCGACCGTCAGGGAGCAGTTTACTACCAGTAAGACTCCCTAATCGGGAGATAAGCGACCGTTGGTCGCTTATCTCCACAAATATCACAACCTCCACCTCTCACGTCATACGGGTAGCCATAGTTACACCTGGAATGTTGAATCTCCATATATGGAGATAACCTACGCATCACACAAAGTCTGACCTCACCAGCCCATACTTGGGCATGGACGACTTATATCTCCATATACGGAGATGGCCATATATGGAGATACGATGACATCACAGAGTCCACAGCTGATGATGTGGCGTGATGTCATACAATACACAAACAAGCCCTATATAAAGGGGCAATTCTCACCAGGGAAGAGAGCATTGCCTGGAATGTTGAATCTCCATATATGGAGATAACCTACGCATCACACAAAGTCTGACCTCACCAGCCCATACTTGGGCATGGACGACTTATATCTCCATATACGGAGATGGCCATATATGGAGATACGATGACATCACAGAGTCCACAGCTGATGATGTGGCGTGATGTCATACAATAAACAAACAAGCCCTATATACTGATGCGATACGATGACATCACAGAGTTTATTGTATGACATCACGCCACATCATCAGCTGTGGACTCTGTGATGTCATCGTATCGCATCAGTATATAGGGCTTGTTTGTTTATTGTATGACATCACGCCACATCATCAGCTGTGGACTCTGTGATGTCATCGTATCTCCATATATGGCCATCTCCGTATATGGAGATATAAGTCGTCCATGCCCAAGTATGGGCTGGTGAGGTCAGACTTTGTGTGATGCGTAGGTTATCTCCATATATGGAGATTCAACATTCCAGGCAATGCTCTCTTCCCTGGTGAGAATTGCCCCTTTATATAGGGCTTGTTTGTGTATTGTATGACATCACGCCACATCATCAGCTGTGGACTCTGTGATGTCATCGTATCTCCATATATGGCCATCTCCGTATATGGAGATATAAGTCGTCCATGCCCAAGTATGGGCTGGTGAGGTCAGACTTTGTGTGATGCGTAGGTTATCTCCATATATGGAGATTCAACATTCCAGGTGTAACTATGGCTACCCGTATGACGTGAGAGGTGGAAGTTGTGATATTTGTGGAGATAAGCGACCAACGGTCGCTTATCTCCCGATTAGGGAGTCTTACTGGTTGCGACCGTCAGGGAGCAGTTTACTATGAAAACCTCCACCGGCCGTCCGTCCGTCCGTCGGTCGGTCGGTCGGTCGGTCACACGTCACACGTCACACCTTTGCCCTGCTCATATCTCCGCATCAGTATATAGGGCTTGTTTGTTTATTGTATGACATCACGCCACATCATCAGCTGTGGACTCTGTGATGTCATCGTATCGCATCAGTATATAGGGCTTGTTTGTTTATTGTATGACATCACGCCACATCATCAGCTGTGGACTCTGTGATGTCATCGTATCTCCATATATGGCCATCTCCGTATATGGAGATATAAGTCGTCCATGCCCAAGTATGGGCTGGTGAGGTCAGACTTTGTGTGATGCGTAGGTTATCTCCATATATGGAGATTCAACATTCCAGGCAATGCTCTCTTCCCTGGTGAGAATTGCCCCTTTATATAGGGCTTGTTTGTGTATTGTATGACATCACGCCACATCATCAGCTGTGGACTCTGTGATGTCATCGTATCTCCATATATGGCCATCTCCGTATATGGAGATATAAGTCGTCCATGCCCAAGTATGGGCTGGTGAGGTCAGACTTTGTGTGATGCGTAGGTTATCTCCATATATGGAGATTCAACATTCCAGGTGTAACTATGGCTACCCGTATGACGTGAGAGGTGGAAGTTGTGATATTTGTGGAGATAAGCCGATTAGGGAGTCTTACTGGTAGTAAACTGCTCCCTGACGGTCGCAATGAAAACCTCCACCGGCCGTCCGTCCGTCGGTCGGTCGGTCGGTCGGTCACACGTCACACGTCACACCTTTGCCCTGCTCATATCTCCGCATCAGTATATAGGGCTTGTTTGTTTATTGTACCAGTAAGACTCCCTAATCGGGAGATAAGCGACCGTTGGTCGCTTATCTCCACAAATAGGCCAAAAGTTTGTTTTACCAATTATTACACTCTATGTGAACATTTACATCAACAAATCCCAAGTACTATGCAGAACGACCCATTTCAAGTTTTTAATGTACAACAATATTTAGAAAATAGGTCTACAAGCTGACAGTCCTCGTCCCTTATATTCCCATAGGTTATATGGAGATCTCAGTGTTTGTCAGTCCTTGTTCATTTATGCCCATATATGGACATCTCTATATCTACTGTAACAGTCCTTGTCCCTTTATGCCCATATATGGAGATCTCTTAACTGTAAGTCCTTGTCCCTTTTATGCCCATATATGGATATTCCTGATGTCATCAGTATATGAACATATATGGGCTTTCTGATATGCCCATATATGGAGATCTCTTAACTGTAAGCCCTTGTCCCTTTTATGCCCATATATGGATATCCCTGATGTCATCCGTATATGCCCATATATGGGCTTTCTAATATGCCCATATATGGAGATCTCTGTATCTCCATATATGGGTATAAAAGGATACTTCAGGTCTGACATCAGGTTTGTTTATTGCGACCGTCAGGGAGCAGTTTACTATGAAAACCTCCACCGGCCGTCCGTCCGTCCGTCCGTCCGTCACACCTTTGTGACCATCAACAAACGTCACACCTTTGTTGATGTTTAAATCGAAGAGTATTGGTCAAATACTTCTGTTGGTTTCTGCACTGATCATTTATACAATTCAGCTGTGTTTGCTCGTGTCATCATGATGAGGTCATAAATCAGCCATGCCCAAATATAGATTTTACGGGTTTACATGCTTACTCAGTTATTCGTTATGTGAAAGTCCTATGACGTCTATGATATCTGACATCATCATACATACATTCCCTTTTATGCCCATAAATGGAGATCCCCTCTGTAGAACCAGCCACTGACATCACTGTAATGTCAGGGGAACCAAATCCCTTTTATGCCCATATATGGAGATCCCTGTGATGCCAGGGGAACCAAATCCCTTTTATGCCCATATATGGAGATATGGAGATCCCCGTGTTGCCAGGGTAACCAAATCCATTTTATGCCCATATATGGAGATCCCTGTGATGCCAGGGGAACCAAATCCCTTTTACGCCCATATATGGAGATCCCTTATGTCATCAATATTAAGCCCATATCTGTGAATATCTTTGGGTACCAGATGTCTCCATATATGGTTAAATGGTCCGATATACATCACTGGCCAGAAGACCAAGAAATGGTGCAACCTCGCCCTTTGCTTTTCTCCCTATAGGCATCTTACTGGTAGGTAGTTTAATGAGGAATGCAGTATGGTGGTAGGTAGGTAGTTATGGCCTTTGATGTAAGATTTTCACTTTCTAGGATAACTATATTTGCTATTCCCAGATGATGCCCTTTTAGGGTACCCCTCATGCCCATATATGGAGATCCCCAGGCTTTACTAATTAACATAAGTTTTATGCCCATATATGGAGATCAGTGTCCCAATGTCATCAGATATATGGGCATAAATGGACACAGGCAAACTAGATGGGCTGTATGGATATCCAGATGTGTGATGTAAGTGTTTTATTCCAAATGTGGCACCCCACAGACATATTTCCAGAAACAAAATCCCTTTCATGCCCATATATGGAGATTTCTGATGTCATCAATCCCAGGCCCTGTAAAAAACATGGTTGCTATGGTATGAGCAACTTATGTCTCCATATATGGAGATTCAACTTCAATGAGTAACCATGGCAAACTGTCAACTGCCCGTATGTCTTGATAATTGGTAAAACAAACTTTTGGCCTATTTGTGGAGATAAGCGACCAACGGTCGCTTATCTCCCGATTAGGGAGTCTTACTGGTAGTAAACTGCTCCCTGACGGTCGCAATGAAAACCTCCACCGGCCGTCCGTCCGTCGGTCGGTCGGTCGGTCGGTCACACGTAACACGTCACACCTTTGCCCTGCTCATATCTCCGCATCAGTATATAGGGCTTGTTTGTTTATTGTACCAGTAAGACTCCCTAATCGGGAGATAAGCGACCGTTGGTCGCTTATCTCCACAAATAGGCCAAAAGTTTGTTTTACCAATTATTACACTCTATGTGAACATTTACATCAACAAATCCCAAGTACTATGCAGAACGACCCATTTCAAGTTTTTAATGTACAACAATATTTAGAAAATAGGTCTACAAGCTGACAGTCCTCGTCCCTTATATTCCCATAGGTTATATGGAGATCTCAGTGTTTGTCAGTCCTTGTTCATTTATGCCCATATATGGACATCTCTATATCTACTGTAACAGTCCTTGTCCCTTTATGCCCATATATGGAGATCTCTTAACTGTAAGTCCTTGTCCCTTTTATGCCCATATATGGATATTCCTGATGTCATCAGTATATGAACATATATGGGCTTTCTGATATGCCCATATATGGAGATCTCTTAACTGTAAGCCCTTGTCCCTTTTATGCCCATATATGGATATCCCTGATGTCATCCGTATATGCCCATATATGGGCTTTCTAATATGCCCATATATGGAGATCTCTGTATCTCCATATATGGGTATAAAAGGATACTTCAGGTCTGACATCAGGTTTGTTTATTGCGACCGTCAGGGAGCAGTTTACTATGAAAACCTCCACCGGCCGTCCGTCCGTCCGTCCGTCACACCTTTGTGACCATCAACAAACGTCACACCTTTGTTGATGTTTAAATCGAAGAGTATTGGTCAAATACTTCTGTTGGTTTCTGCACTGATCATTTATACAATTCAGCTGTGTTTGCTCGTGTCATCATGATGAGGTCATAAATCAGCCATGCCCAAATATAGATTTTACGGGTTTACATGCTTACTCAGTTATTCGTTATGTGAAAGTCCTATGACGTCTATGATATCTGACATCATCATACATACATTCCCTTTTATGCCCATAAATGGAGATCCCCTCTGTAGAACCAGCCACTGACATCACTGTAATGTCAGGGGAACCAAATCCCTTTTATGCCCATATATGGAGATCCCTGTGATGCCAGGGGAACCAAATCCCTTTTATGCCCATATATGGAGATATGGAGATCCCCGTGTTGCCAGGGTAACCAAATCCATTTTATGCCCATATATGGAGATCCCTGTGATGCCAGGGGAACCAAATCCCTTTTACGCCCATATATGGAGATCCCTTATGTCATCAATATTAAGCCCATATCTGTGAATATCTTTGGGTACCAGATGTCTCCATATATGGTTAAATGGTCCGATATACATCACTGGCCAGAAGACCAAGAAATGGTGCAACCTCGCCCTTTGCTTTTCTCCCTATAGGCATCTTACTGGTAGGTAGTTTAATGAGGAATGCAGTATGGTGGTAGGTAGGTAGTTATGGCCTTTGATGTAAGATTTTCACTTTCTAGGATAACTATATTTGCTATTCCCAGATGATGCCCTTTTAGGGTACCCCTCATGCCCATATATGGAGATCCCCAGGCTTTACTAATTAACATAAGTTTTATGCCCATATATGGAGATCAGTGTCCCAATGTCATCAGATATATGGGCATAAATGGACACAGGCAAACTAGATGGGCTGTATGGATATCCAGATGTGTGATGTAAGTGTTTTATTCCAAATGTGGCACCCCACAGACATATTTCCAGAAACAAAATCCCTTTCATGCCCATATATGGAGATTTCTGATGTCATCAATCCCAGGCCCTGTAAAAAACATGGTTGCTATGGTATGAGCAACTTATGTCTCCATATATGGAGATTCAACTTCAATGAGTAACCATGGCAAACTGTCAACTGCCCGTATGTCTTGATAATTGGTAAAACAAACTTTTGGCCTATTTGTGGAGATAAGCGACCAACGGTCGCTTATCTCCCGATTAGGGAGTCTTACTGGTATTGGGTTGCTAGGTTTGACATCACAAACTCTATGGGCCATCTGACCTAGAAATCTATATTTGGGCATAGATGACTCATCGTGACCTCATCACACGTCGACCGCACGTGTGACGTGCGGTCGACCGCACGTGTGACCGACGGACGGCCGGTGGAGGTTTTCATACTAAACTGCGACCTTACGGTAGCAATGACATCACGCCACATCATCAGCTGTGGACTCTGTGATGTCATCGTATCGCATCAGTATATAGGGCTTGTTTGTTTATTGTATGACATCACGCCACATCATCAGCTGTGGACTCTGTGATGTCATCGTATCTCCATATATGGCCATCTCCGTATATGGAGATATAAGTCGTCCATGCCCAAGTATGGGCTGGTGAGGTCAGACTTTGTGTGATGCGTAGGTTATCTCCATATATGGAGATTCAACATTCCAGGCAATGCTCTCTTCCCTGGTGAGAATTGCCCCTTTATATAGGGCTTGTTTGTGTATTGTATGACATCACGCCACATCATCAGCTGTGGACTCTGTGATGTCATCGTATCTCCATATATGGCCATCTCCGTATATGGAGATATAAGTCGTCCATGCCCAAGTATGGGCTGGTGAGGTCAGACTTTGTGTGATGCGTAGGTTATCTCCATATATGGAGATTCAACATTCCAGGTGTAACTATGGCTACCCGTATGACGTGAGAGGTGGAGGTTGTGATATTTGTGGAGATAAGCGACCAACGGTCGCTTATCTCCCGATTAGGGAGTCTTGGTTGCTAGGGTAAAAAAACATGGTTGCTATGGTAAACAGTTGGTTGCTAGGGTAAACAGTTGGTTGCTAGGGTAAAACCATGGTTGCTAAGGTGGTTGCTAACGTACACTAACAGACCAGCAACAACAGACTGTTGCCACAGTAACGTACACAAAGGTTTGTGTACACATGTGGTGTGATGTCATACTGATGCGGAGATATGAGCAGGGCAAAGGTGTGACGTGTGACGTGTGACCGACGGACAGACAGACGGACGGACGGCCGGTGGAGGTGTTCATAGTAAACTGCTCCCTGACGGTCGCAATAAATACTGTAGAGTTCATCTAGCACCTTCTAGAACCTCTGTAAACACCTCTACTCTACTGTAACACTGTTAAACAATACTATAAATACTGTAGAGTTCACCTAACACCTTCTAGAACCTCTGTAAACACCTCTACTCTACTGTAACACTGTTAAACAATACTATAAATACTGTAGAGTTCACCTAGCACCTTCTAGAACCTCTGTAAACACCTCTACTCTACTGTAACACTGTTAAACAATACTATACATACTGTAGAGTTCACCTAGCACCTTCTAGAACCTCTGTAAACACCTCTACTCTACTGTAACACTGTTAAACAATACTATAAATACTGTAGAGTTCACCTAGCACCTTCTAGAACCTCTGTAAACACCTCTACTCTACTGTAACACTGTTAAACAATACTATAAATACTGTAGAGTTCACCTAACACCTTCTAGAACCTCTGTAAACACCTCTACTCTACTGTAACACTGTTAAACAATACTATAAATACTGTAGAGTTCACCTAGCACCTTCTAGAACCTCTGTAAACACCTCTACTCTACTGTAACACTGTTAAACAATACTATAAATACTATAGAGTTCACCTAACACCTTCTAGAACCTCTGTAAACACCTCTACTCTACTGTAACACTGTTAAACAATACTATAAATACTGTAGAGTTCACCTAGCACCTTCTAGAACCTCTGTAAACACCTCTACTGTAACACTGTTAAACAATACTATAAATACTGTAGAGTTCACCTAACACCTTCTAGAACCTCTGTAAACACCTCTACTCTACTGTAACACTGTTAAACAATACTATAAATACTGTAGAGTTCACCTAACACCTTCTAGAACCTCTGTAAACACCTCTACTCTAACACTGTTAAACAATACTATAAATACTGTAGAGTTCACCTAGCACCTTCTAGAACCTCTGTAAACACCTCTACTCTACTGTAACACTGTTAAACAATACTATAAATACTGTAGAGTTCACCTAACACCTTCTAGAACCTCTGTAAACACCTCTACTCTACTGTAACACTGTTAAACAATACTATAAATACTGTAGAGTTCACCTAGCACCTTCTAGAACCTCTGTAAACACCTCTACTCTACTGTAACACTGTTAAACAATACTATAAATACTGTAGAGTTCACCTAGCACCTTCTAGAACCTCTGTAAACACCTCTACTCTACTGTAACACTGTTAAACAATACTATAAATACTGTAGAGTTCACCTAACACCTTCTAGAACCTCTGTAAACACCTCTACTCTACTGTAACACTGTTAAACAATACTATAAATACTGTAGAGTTCACCTAGTACCTTCTAGAACCTCTGTAAACACCTCTACTCTACTGTAACACTGTTAAACAATACTATAAATACTGTAGAGTTCACCTAGCACCTTCTAGAACCTCTGTAAACACCTCTACTCTACTGTAACACTGTTAAACAATACTATAAATACTGTAGAGTTCACCTAGCACCTTCTAGAACCTCTGTAAACACCTCTACTCTACTGTAACACTGTTAAACAATACTATAAATACTGTAGAGTTCACCTAGCACCTTCTAGAACCTCTGTAAACACCTCTACTGTAACACTGTTAAACAATACTATAAATACTGTAGAGTTCACCTAGCTCACATCAACCACACTGCTGACTCACCACACCATGATGTCAGAGGTAACGTTTACATCACTCTTAAACTTGAGGAACCCCTGTTAACTTATTATGCCAAAGAAGAAAATCTCAGATTTTTCTATATTTCTTAGTCTAATGCCAGCGTTTTTAGGTGTTTTTACCAGTTTTTTTGTGGACGATCGTGCATGTGCACAGTGCCGTGCGTTTTCTCCGCTTGCTTGCGGTCATTCCTATACCCTTTGTGTGTGTCAGCGTGCAGTGGTTGCCTTTCCCTGTTCAATGTACTCCCAGTGCCGCGTCACAACATTCCTGCGGGAGGGGCTGTTTTCCCCTCATAGGGTTAGAATGGGAAGATACGGCCGCTCTTGACTCTTTGGTAGAACAGGAGTGGATGTGGGCAAGCCATGTTTTGTTTCCGGGTCATTTCGCTCCGGAGCAACTTTTAACAACATTAGCTTGATCCACCGAGATGTAAGATCGAACTTAATACTTTGATTAAATAAAGACTTAAATCGGAGATCTCCGACTTTGGCAGAAGCTACCGACCTTAATGCAAAACCCCTGGCCCGAGATGTGTTAACACCTCTGTCATACTGCAACGCTGTCACCTGACTTCACCAGATGGTGGCGTATTGAGTTCCTCATACAGTACTTTCATCTGGAACCGCTCTGGACCAACCGCTGAAGGAGGCGGTTCATCTGTTCAAGCTATCTGGCAGGTGATTGGATGGGGGCCGTCTGTCTATCCCAGTCTGGGCGTCCTAACTCCAACAACTCATATTGACGATGTGTCTGCATGATGTAAAGCAGCTGCACCGGCAGGAAAGAAAACACTAAATGCAAGCCTCTTTTTTTCAAACGCACTTCACGAGGCGGGGCGCGGGGGACCGCGATGTGAAATGTGTTTGAAAGAAGAGGCTGTCAACAGCTGGTGGTAGCAGCAAAGATGAACAGTGAAAGAAGAGGCTGTCAGCAGCTGGTGGTAGCAGCAAAGATGAACAGTGAAAGAACTGCATTGCAACTGCAACAGGTGCTTCTCCATGGCGTCACACCCGGTCTCACTCTGATCCCGCCCGTAGCTGCCGCTGATTGGTTAGAACCGGGTGCTGTGCAGTGTAGCACCAATCTGATTGGTTGGAACCGGGCGCTGTGCCAATCACTGTATTAAAAACTCACTGCAACATTCTATATTCTGTAAATACTAAACTGAAACAAACGGTTAAAAACTCATATTGTTACATAGGTAGCAGAGATACTATGTAGTTGCGACCGTAGGTCACATTTAGTATGCGACTGAATGCCGAGTTCTAACCCACAGATATTACAGTAGGCTTCATGTAGGCCTAATCAAATGGACTCAATACAGTATTTTCTCATTCTGAAGTGAGTAACCTCAGCAGAAACTGTGTCTGTTCTGTTTCCTGACATGGAAGGTTTATAGATTCTATAGTCATTCTAGCCAAGCCCTTAATTAGCACATGAAATAAATAGGCTGTTCTTTAACTGCAACTAACAGTTTAACAGACCATTATTCATATTGTTTTATACCATTGCAAAATTATGTTTAGCAGGTTGATCATCTGTGACATTGTGGATCATTTTACATGTGGTGCTTGGTGAGAGAATAAAGCATTTCCACTAAATGTCATTTAGCTATTGGAGTTCTGAGCCTCTGTTTTGTACGGTGGTCACTGGTGAATCCGTCGCCACCTCTAAAAGGAGGTCTGTGGTCGCCTCGCGCCGGCTCTAGGTGCTGTGGTGGAATTCAGATCAATCAATAATCAAAGAGAAAATGAGGACAGAATGAATGATAAAGTAGGCTCTGTCTATAAATGGCAAATGGTGCATTTATATAGCGCTTTTATCCAAAGCGCTTTACAGAGATTGTGCATTACATTCACCCATTCACACACACATTCATACACCGGTGGCGGAGGAAACCATGCAAGGCACCAACCTGCTCACCGGGAGCAATGTGGGGTTCAGAGTCTTGATAATTAACACCAACCTGCTCACTGGGAGCAATTAGGGGTTCAGAGTCTTGCCCAAGGACCCTTCCACATTAACTCAGGGGGAGCCCGGGATTGAACTGGGAACCCTTGGGGAACCCTTTGTGTTCTAATGACGGTTTCTCTACCCCTGAGCCATACTGCCCGTACAGACTTGTGAGTCGCATTCCTTGATTCGTTTGAGAGTCATTGACCTTCGTTGGAGATAAGTAGCCCCGCCCTCTTATGATTGGTCTATATTTATTTGATTTATTTTTTGCTATAACTTTAGGACGGTTTGTTGACCTGTGAGTGTCATCACTTGATTTGATTGAGAGTCCTTGTCCTCCATTGGTGTTACGTAGCCCCGCCCATTTTTTCTGATCGGTCGATATTTCATAGTTCTTATCTTCTGCCATAACCTTTGACCTGTTTGTGAATCCTTTTCCTTCATTAAAGTTATTAGCTCCATGCACCCTTAGTGTGGACAGAGGTGTAATAACACCTAGCAAACACCCTTAGTGTGGACAGAGGTGTAATAACACCTAGCTCCACCCTTAGTGTGGACAGAGGTGTAATAACACCTAGCAAACACCCTTAGTGTGGACAGAGGTGTAATAACACCTAGCAAACACCCTTAGTGTGGACAGAGGTGTAATAACACCTAGCAAACACCCTTAGTGTGGACAGAGGTGTAATAACACCTAGCTCCACCCTTAGTGTGGACAGAGGTGTAATAACACCTAGCTCCACCCTTAGTGTGGACAGAGGTGTAATAACACCTAGCTCCACCCTTAGTGTGAACAGAGGTGTAATAACACCTAGCTCCACCCTTAGTGTGGACAGAGGTGTAATAACACCTAGCTCCACCCTTAGTGTGGACAGAGGTGTAATAACACCTAGCAAACACCCTTAGTGTGGACAGAGGTGTAATAACACCTAGCAAACACCCTTAGTGTGGACAGAGGTGTAATAACACCTAGCAAACACCCTTAGTGTGGACAGAGGTGTAATAACACCTAGCTCCACCCTTAGTGTGGACAGAGGTGTAATAACACCTAGCTCCACCCTTAGTGTGGACAGAGGTGTAATAACACCTAGCTCCACCCTTAGTGTGGACAGAGGTGTAATAACACCTAGCTCCACCATTAGGGTGGACAGAGGTGTAATAACACCTAGCTCCACCATTAGTGTGGACAGAGGTGTAATAACACCTAGCAAACACCCTTAGTGTGGACAGAGGTGTAATAACACCTAGCAAACACCCTTAGTATGGACAGAGGTGTAATAACACCTAGCAAACACCCTTAGTATGGACAGAGGTGTAATAACACCTAGCTCCACCCTTAGTGTGGACAGAGGTGTAATAACACCTAGCAAACACCCTTAGTGTGGACAGAGGTGTAATAACACCTAGCAAACACCCTTAGTGTGGACAGAGGTGTAATAACACCTAGCTCCACCCTTAGTGTGGACAGAGGTGTAATAACACCTAGCAAACACCCTTAGTGTGGACAGAGGTGTAATAACACCTAGCAAACACCCTTAGTGTGGACAGAGGTGTAATAACACCTAGCAAACACCCTTAGTATGGACAGAGGTGTAATAACACCTAGCAAACACCCTTAGTGTGGACAGAGGTGTAATAACACCTAGCAAACACCCTTAGTATGGACAGAGGTGTAATAACACCTAGCTCCACCCTTAGTGTGAACAGAGGTGTAATAACACCTAGCAAACACCCTTAGTGTGGACAGAGGTGTAATAACACCTAGCTCCACCCTTAGTGTGGACAGAGGTGTAATAACACCTAGCAAACACCCTTAGTGTGGACAGAGGTGTAATAACACCTAGCTCCACCCTTAGTGTGGACAGAGGTGTAATAACACCTAGCAAACACCCTTAGGGTGAACAGAGGTGTAATAACACCTAGCTCCACCCTTAGTGTGGACAGAGGTGTAATAACACCTAGCTCCACCCTTAGTGTGGACAGAGGTGTAATAACACCTAGCAAACACCCTTAGTGTGAACAGAGGTGTAATAACACCTAGCAAACACCCTTAGTGTGAACAGAGGTGTAATAACACCTAGCTCCACCCTTAGTGTGGACAGAGGTGTAATAACACCTAGCTCCACCCTTAGTGTGGACAGAGGTGTAATAACACCTAGCAAACACCCTTAGTGTGAACAGAGGTGTAATAACACCTAGCTCCACCCTTAGTGTGGACAGAGGTGTAATAACACCTAGCTCCACCCTTAGTGTGGACAGAGGTGTAATAACACCTAGCTCCACCCTTAGTGTGGACAGAGGTGTAATAACACCTAGCAAACACCCTTAGTGTGAACAGAGGTGTAATAACACCTAGCAAACACCCTTAGTGTGAACAGAGGTGTAATAACACCTAGCTCCACCCTTAGTGTGGACAGAGGTGTAATAACACCTAGCTCCACCCTTAGTGTGGACAGAGGTGTAATAACACCTAGCAAACACCCTTAGTGTGAACAGAGGTGTAATAACACCTAGCTCCACCCTTAGTGTGGACAGAGGTGTAATAACACCTAGCTCCACCCTTAGTGTGGACAGAGGTGTAATAACACCTAG
The DNA here is from genome assembly GCF_963921795.1 of Nannobrachium achirus. Taxonomy (NCBI): domain Eukaryota; kingdom Metazoa; phylum Chordata; class Actinopteri; order Myctophiformes; family Myctophidae; genus Nannobrachium; species Nannobrachium achirus. Next base: position 74,664,358 of record NC_137815.1, on the reverse strand, counting down.
CTCCACCCTTAGTGTGGACAGAGGTGTAATAACACCTAGCTCCACCCTTAGTGTGGACAGAGGTGTAATAACATAGCAAACACCCTTAGTGTGGACAGAGGTGTAATAACACCTAGCAAACACCCTTAGGGTGGACAGAGGTGTAATAACACCTAGCTCCACCCTTAGTGTGGACAGAGGTGTAATAACACCTAGCAAACACCCTTAGTGTGGACAGAGGTGTAATAACACCTAGCAAACACCCTTAGTGTGGACAGAGGTGTAATAACACCTAGCTCCACCCTTAGTGTGGACAGAGGTGTAATAACACCTAGCTCCACCCTTAGTGTGGACAGAGGTGTAATAACACCTAGCTCCACCCTTAGTGTGGACAGAGGTGTAATAACACCTAGCAAACACCCTTAGTGTGGACAGAGGTGTAATAACACCTAGCTCCACCCTTAGTGTGGACAGAGGTGTAATAACACCTAGCTCCACCCTTAGTGTGGACAGAGGTGTAATAACACCTAGCAAACACCCTTAGTGTGAACAGAGGTGTAATAACACCTAGCTCCACCCTTAGGGTGGACAGAGGTGTAATAACACCTAGCTCCACCCTTAGTGTGGACAGAGGTGTAATAACACCTAGCTCCACCCTTAGTGTGGACAGAGGTGTAATAACACCTAGCAAACACCCTTAGTGTGGACAGAGGTGTAATAACACCTAGCAAACACCCTTAGGGTGGACAGAGGTGTAATAACACCTAGCTCCACCCTTAGTGTGGACAGAGGTGTAATAACACCTAGCAAACACCCTTAGTGTGGACAGAGGTGTAATAACACCTAGCTCCACCCTTAGGGTGGACAGAGGTGTAATAACACCTAGCTCCACCCTTAGTGTGGACAGAGGTGTAATAACACCTAGCTCCACCCTTAGTGTGGACAGAGGTGTAATAACACCTAGCAAACACCCTTAGTGTGAACAGAGGTGTAATAACACCTAGCTCCACCCTTAGTGTGGACAGAGGTGTAATAACACCTAGCTCCACCCTTAGTGTGGACAGAGGTGTAATAACACCTAGCAAACACCCTTAGTGTGGACAGAGGTGTAATAACACCTAGCAAACACCCTTAGGGTGGACAGAGGTGTAATAACACCTAGCTCCACCCTTAGTGTGGACAGAGGTGTAATAACACCTAGCAAACACCCTTAGTGTGGACAGAGGTGTAATAACACCTAGCAAACACCCTTAGTGTGGACAGAGGTGTAATAACACCTAGCTCCACTCTTAGTGTGGACAGAGGTGTAATAACACCTAGCAAACACCCTTAGTGTGGACAGAGGTGTAATAACACCTAGCAAACACCCTTAGTGTGGACAGAGGTGTAATAACACCTAGCAAACACCCTTAGTGTGGACAGAGGTGTAATAACACCTAGCTCCACCCTTAGTGTGGACAGAGGTGTAATAACACCTAGCAAACACCCTTAGTATGGACAGAGGTGTAATAACACCTAGCAAACACCCTTAGTGTGGACAGAGGTGTAATAACACCTAGCTCCACCCTTAGTGTGGACAGAGGTGTAATAACACCTAGCAAACACCCTTAGTGTGGACAGAGGTGTAATAACACCTAGCTCCACCCTTAGTGTGAACAGAGGTGTAATAACACCTAGCAAACACCCTTAGTGTGGACAGAGGTGTAATAACACCTAGCAAACACCCTTAGTGTGGACAGAGGTGTAATAACACCTAGCAAACACCCTTAGTGTGGACAGAGGTGTAATAACACCTAGCAAACACCCTTAGTATGGACAGAGGTGTAATAACACCTAGCAAACACCCTTAGTGTGGACAGAGGTGTAATAACACCTAGCTCCACCCTTAGTGTGGACAGAGGTGTAATAACACCTAGCAAACACCCTTAGTGTGGACAGAGGTGTAATAACACCTAGCTCCACCCTTAGTGTGGACAGAGGTGTAATAACACCTAGCAAACACCCTTAGTGTGGACAGAGGTGTAATAACACCTAGCTCCACCCTTAGTGTGGACAGAGGTGTAATACCACCTAGCTCCACCCTTAGTGTGGACAGAGGTGTAATAACACCTAGCTCCACCCTTAGTGTGGACAGAGGTGTAATAACACCTAGCTCCACCCTTAGTGTGGACAGAGGTGTAATAACACCTAGCTCCACCCTTAGTGTGGACAGAGGTGTAATAACACCTAGCTCCACCCTTAGTGTGGACAGAGGTGTAATAACACCTAGCTCCACCCTTAGTGTGGACAGAGGTGTAATAACACCTAGCAAACACCCTTAGGGTGGACAGAGGTGTAATAACACCTAGCAAACACCCTTAGTGTGGACAGAGGTGTAATAACACCTAGCAAACACCCTTAGTGTGGACAGAGGTGTAATAACACCTAGCAAACACCCTTAGTGTGGACAGAGGTGTAATAACACCTAGCAAACACCCTTAGGGTGGACAGAGGTGTAATAACACCTAGCAAACACCCTTAGTGTGGACAGAGGTGTAATAACACCTAGCAAACACCCTTAGGGTGGACAGAGGTGTAATAACACCTAGCAAACACCCTTAGTATGGACAGAGGTGTAATAACACCTAGCAAACACCCTTAGGGTGGACAGAGGTGTAATAACACCTAGCAAACACCCTTAGTATGGACAGAGGTGTAATAACACCTAGCAAACACCCTTAGGGTGGACAGAGGTGTAATAACACCTAGCAAACACCCTTAGTGTGGACAGAGGTGTAATAACACCTAGCTCCACCCTTAGTGTGGACAGAGGTGTAATAACACCTAGCTCCACCCTTAGTGTGGACAGAGGTGTAATAACACCTAGCTCCACCCTTAGTGTGGACAGAGGTGTAATAACACCTAGCTCCACCCTTAGTGTGGACAGAGGTGTAATAACACCTAGCTCCACCCTTAGTGTGGACAGAGGTGTAATAACACCTAGCAAACACCCTTAGTGTGGACAGAGGTGTAATAACACCTAGCTCCACCCTTAGTGTGGACAGAGGTGTAATAACACCTAGCAAACACCCTTAGTGTGGACAGAGGTGTAATAACACCTAGCAAACACCCTTAGTGTGGACAGAGGTGTAATAACACCTAGCTCCACCCTTAGTGTGGACAGAGGTGTAATAACACCTAGCAAACACCCTTAGGGTGGACAGAGGTGTAATAACACCTAGCAAACACCCTTAGTGTGGACAGAGGTGTAATAACACCTAGCAAACACCCTTAGTGTGGACAGAGGTGTAATAACACCTAGCTCCACCCTTAGTGTGAACAGAGGTGTAATAACACCTAGCTCCACTCTTAGTGTGAACAGAGGTGTAATAACACCTAGCAAACACCCTTAGTGTGGACAGAGGTGTAATAACACCTAGCTCCACCCTTAGTGTGGACAGAGGTGTAATAACACCTAGCAAACACCCTTAGTGTGGACAGAGGTGTAATAACACCTAGCTCCACCCTTAGTGTGGACAGAGGTGTAATAACACCTAGCAAACACCCTTAGTGTGGACAGAGGTGTAATAACACCTAGCAAACACCCTTAGTGTGAACAGAGGTGTAATAACACCTAGCTCCACCCTTAGTGTGGACAGAGGTGTAATAACACCTAGCTCCACCCTTAGTGTGAACAGAGGTGTAATAACACCTAGCAAACACCCTTAGGGTGGACAGAGGTGTAATAACACCTAGCTCCACCCTTAGTGTGGACAGAGGTGTAATAACACCTAGCTCCACCCTTAGTGTGAACAGAGGTGTAATAACACCTAGCTCCACTCTTAGTGTGAACAGAGGTGTAATAACACCTAGCTCCACCCTTAGTGTGAACAGAGGTGTAATAACACCTAGCTCCACCCTTAGTGTGAACAGAGGTGTAATAACACCTAGCAAACACCCTTAGGGTGGACAGAGGTGTAATAACACCTAGCTCCACCCTTAGTGTGGACAGAGGTGTAATAACACCTAGCTCCACCCTGAGTGTGGACAGAGGTGTAATAACACCTAGCTCCACCCTTAGTGTGGACAGAGGTGTAATAACACCTAGCTCCACCCTTAGTGTGGACAGAGGTGTAATAACACCTAGCAAACACCCTTAGTGTGGACAGAGGTGTAATAACACCTAGCTCCACCCTTAGTGTGAACAGAGGTGTAATAACACCTAGCAAACACCCTTAGTGTGGACAGAGGTGTAATAACACCTAGCAAACACCCTTAGTGTGGACAGAGGTGTAATAACACCTAGCTCCACCCTTAGTGTGAACAGAGGTGTAATAACACCTAGCAAACACCCTTAGTGTGGACAGAGGTGTAATAACACCTAGCTCCACCCTTAGTGTGGACAGAGGTGTAATAACACCTAGCTCCACCCTTAGTGTGGACAGAGGTGTAATAACACCTAGCTCCACCCTTAGTGTGGACAGAGGTGTAATAACACCTAGCTCCACCCTTAGTGTGGACAGAGGTGTAATAACACCTAGCTCCACCCTTAGTGTGGACAGAGGTGTAATAACACCTAGCAAACACCCTTAGTGTGGACAGAGGTGTAATAACACCTAGCTCCACCCTTAGTGTGGACAGAGGTGTAATAACACCTAGCAAACACCCTTAGTGTGGACAGAGGTGTAATAACACCTAGCTCCACCCTTAGTGTGGACAGAGGTGTAATAACACCTAGCTCCACCCTTAGTGTGGACAGAGGTGTAATAACACCTAGCAAACACCCTTAGTGTGGACAGAGGTGTAATAACACCTAGCAAACACCCTTAGTGTGGACAGAGGTGTAATAACACCTAGCTCCACTCTTAGTGTGGACAGAGGTGTAATAACACCTAGCTCCACCCTTAGTGTGGACAGAGGTGTAATAACACCTAGCTCCACCCTTAGTGTGGACAGAGGTGTAATAACACCTAGCTCCACCCTTAGTGTGGACAGAGGTGTAATAACACCTAGCTCCACCCTTAGTGTGGACAGAGGTGTAATAACACCTAGCAAACACCCTTAGTGTGGACAGAGGTGTAATAACACCTAGCTCCACCCTTAGTGTGGACAGAGGTGTAATAACACCTAGCAAACACCCTTAGTGTGGACAGAGGTGTAATAACACCTAGCTCCACCCTTAGTGTGGACAGAGGTGTAATAACACCTAGCTCCACCCTTAGTGTGGACAGAGGTGTAATAACACCTAGCAAACACCCTTAGTGTGGACAGAGGTGTAATAACACCTAGCAAACACCCTTAGTGTGGACAGAGGTGTAATAACACCTAGCTCCACCCTTAGTGTGGACAGAGGTGTAATAACACCTAGCTCCACCCTTAGTGTGGACAGAGGTGTAATAACACCTAGCTCCACCCTTAGTGTGGACAGAGGTGTAATAACACCTAGCTCCACCCTTAGTGTGGACAGAGGTGTAATAACACCTAGCTCCACCCTTAGTGTGGACAGAGGTGTAATAACACCTAGCAAACACCCTTAGTGTGGACAGAGCTGTGATAACACCTAGCAAACACCCTTAGTGTGGACAGAGGTGTAATAACACCTAGCAAACACCCTTAGTATGGACAGAGGTGTAATAACACCTAGCAAACACCCTTAGTGTGGACAGAGGTGTAATAACACCTAGCAAACACCCTTAGTGTGGACAGAGGTGTAATAACACCTAGCAAACACCCTTAGTGTGGACAGAGCTGTGAGGGCCCTGCTTGAAACTTATTATTAGTGGGGTTGCCTTGAGGGCAACACAATATAGTTCTAGTCCAGCTTTCTTTTTAATGTCCTGGATAAACTTTTAACCAATCAGGAAGCAGCATTCTCTGTGACATCACCATTATAGAGTAAATCCATTGAGTTCAATGGGGGAGTGGTGCTAGCTGGAGGGTGCTATTACCCTTATTATTATTATTATTATTATTATTATTATTATTACCCTTATGTGTTTCAGAGAGTGACATTCCTACAACAGGCAGAGGAAGACCAGGGATTGTTGTTACTGCTGTCATGGTGACAGTAGCGCTGGCAGTTTTAATCTGGGACCAGAAGACAAGAGTGGCCAGTAAGTGTTAAAATGGTTTATACTGGAACAATACAACTAGTGTTTAAATAGTTTATATTGGAACAATACAACTAGTGTTTAAATGGTTTATAACAATACAACTATAGTGTTTAAATGGTTTAACTGGAACAATACAACTATAGTGTTTAAATGGTTTATAACAATACAACCATAGTGTTTAAATGGTTTATAACAATACAACCATAGTGTTTAAATGGTTTATAACAATACAACTATAGTGTTTAAATGGTTTATACTGGAACAATACAACTATAGTGTTTAAATGGTTTATAACAATACAACTATAGTGTTTAAATGGTTTATAACAATACAACTATAGTGTTTAAATGGTTTATACTGGAACAATACAACTATAGTGTTTTAATGGTTTATACTGGAACAATACAACTATAGTGTTTAAATGGTTTATAACAATACAACTATAGTGTTTAAATGGTTTATAACAATACAACTATAGTGTTTAAATGGTTTATACTGGAACAATACAACTATAGTGTTTAAATAGTTTATATTGGAACAATACAACGATAGTGTTTAAATGGTTTATAACAATACAACTATAGTGTTTAAATGGTTTATACTGGAACAATACAACTATAGTGTTTAAATGGTTTATACTGGAACAATACAACTATAGTGTTTAAATAGTTTATATTGGAACACTACAACGATAGTGTTTAAATGGTTTATAACAATACAACTATAGTGTTTAAATAGTTTATATTGGAACAATACAACGATAGTGTTTAAATGGTTTATAACAATACAACTATAGTGTTTAAATGGTTTATAACAATACAACTATAGTGTTTAAATGGTTTATAACAATACAACTATGGTGTTTAAATGGTTTATAACAATACAACTATAGTGTTTAAATGGTTTATAACAATACAACTATAGTGTTTAAATGGTTTATAACAATACAACTATAGTGTTTAAATGGTTTATAACAATACAACTATAGTGTTTAAATGGTTTATAACAATACAACTATAGTGTTTAAATGGTTTATAACAATACAACTATAGTGTTTAAATGGTTTATAACAATACAACTATAGTGTTTAAATGGTTTATACTGGAAGTGCCACTATGACTGGGGTGTCTTCAAGAAAAATCCACGGTACAAGCGAAGTGCGGTCATTCCTCAAACATGAAATATGTTGGGTGGAGAGATAGTCTCTTCACTAGGAGAACAAAAGTTACAATGTAACCAAACAATCTATATCATTAAAAGGATCCCTGGCTAATACGACAAATATGCCTTAATACATTATAATTGTCCTCTATAACTACAATGTAAAATTAAAAACACACAAATAATTTTATTTCTTCTAGAAATAGCTAATCTTTCACTCAATAGGGGAAATGCCTGTCGCACGTTGATGATGTCATAAACGTCATGTGTCATTTTTTATGGCATGCATGTGCAAAAAAACACAAACACATTTGAAATATTGATTTGATGCTCATATTAACCATAGGAAGTATTACGTTTGTTTTTATTTGCATGCCATAAATTCCATAGGGATAGATCACACATGGCATTCATGACATCATCAAATTGCGACGGGCATTTCCCCTATTGAGTGAAAGATTAGCTATTTCTATAAGAAATAAACAAATTAATTAAATAAACTAACTAATTTATTTTTACATTGTAGTTATAGAGGACAATTATAACGTAAGGCATATTTGTCATATTAGCCAGGGATCCTTTTAAGAATATTGACATATTATAGATATTATAGAGAACTAAATTATTATCATGTCTTCACATTGACCAATCACTGTCTCACTTCTCTACTTTTACAGAAAGAAAACTAATAGGTAATTGTGTGTGTGTGTGTGTGTGTGTGTGTGTGTGTGTGTGTGTGTGTGTGTGTGTGTGTGTGTGTGTGTGTGTGTGTGTGTGTGTGTGTGTGTGTGTGTGTGTGTGTGTGCGCGTGGGTGTGTGCGTGCGCGTGGGTGTGTGCGTGCGTGTGGGTGCATGTGTGTGCGTGCGTGCGTGTGTGTGTGCGTGTGTGTGTGTGTGTGTGTGTGTGTGTGTGTGTGTTTGTAGGGAGTGTACTCTCTCTGGCTGTTAAACATGGAACTGCTTTGTTCACTACAGCTCTGTTGGAGAGAACACCAGGGTATCTTCATATTACTGACTATGAAGAGAAGCTTCAAGACAACATGTACAACACATATCAAGATATAAAGTTGGGCACAAAGTCTGAGGTCCTGTTTAAAGACATTTATACCGTGCTCTACAATTTAGGCATCAGTTTCACAGACATCCACAAACATCATGAGGTCAGACAGATGGAGAGAAATAAGGCAGGAGAGGGAAAAGAGATTGGACTCAGTGAAATCTTCAAAGACCCTTCTGGAAGAAACAAAAGAACCGTGCTGACCGTTGGCTGTGCAGGAATTGGCAAATCTTTCCTCCTTCACAAATTCTTGTTTGACTGGGCCAAGAAAGGTTTTCCCCAAGATCCACACCTCATTTTCCCGCTCAAGTTCCGCCAGTTAAATCTGCTCAAAGGACAAAACTTTAGTTTGGCACAGCTGATTCACAAATGCATCAAGGAAACCAGATTCATTGAGGAAGATGTTCTTAATGAGATCTTCAATGAATTGCAGAATTCAGGAGACTACACAAAGAGCCCCTTCAAAGTCATGTTTACTCTCGATGGATACGATGAATTGAATTTTCCGTTCGATTTCGCTACAGATTTCGGCCTCATGAAGGTCACAGACTCGCACCCAGTGGAAGTTTTGCTAGCAAACCTCATCAAGGGGGAGCTGCTCCCCTCTGCTCACGTCTGGATAACCTCACGACCTGTAGCAGCCAATCTGATCCCCAAGGATTATGTTAACAGGATGACAGAAGTGCTTGGGTTCATCAGAGATGAACAGAAGAAGGAGTTCTTCATGAAGAACATCAGTGATGAGTGCCAGGCCAGCTCAATCTACTCCGACATCAAGGAGTCAAAGCTCATCCACTCCATGTGTCAAATCCCAGTCTTTTGTTGGATCCTTTCTACCGTTGTGCAGAACATGGGGCCGACAGTCAAGCTGCCCAAAACCCTGGTTGAGCTGTACTGCCACTTCCTGATGGGTGAGATCATGCGGGATAAGATGAAGAATCCTGCATTAGACAAGGCAGACAAAGAGAAGATCATAAAGGAGGCAGAAAAGGTTCTTCTGAAGCTGGGCAGGCTGGCGTTTGACCAACTGGACAAAGGCAACATCATTTTCTACCAGAAAGACCTGGAAGCGTGTGGTCTTGATGTGAACAAGGACTTGCAGAACTTAGGCTTTTGCACACAGTTCTTCAAGGAAGATGATGTGTTCTTCCACCAAACTGTCTACTGCTTTGTTCATCTGAGCATCCAGGAGTTTCTGGCTGCAGTCTACCTGTTCCACTGTTTCACACAGAAGAACACAGAGGTACTGAAGACATTCCTGGGAGATGATGTCAGTTCCTTGTCTGACTTCCTGAAGAGAGCCTTTGAAGAATCCCTGGAGAGTAAAAATGGTCACCTGGACCTCTTTGTCCGCTTCCTCCATGGCCTCTCACTGGAGTCCAACCAGAGTCTGTTAGGATGCCTTTTGGGACAGACAGAACACAGTCCGGATGAAATCCAAAAAGCCATCAACAACCTGAAGGAGGTAGAAACGGATTTCAGTCTCTCCCCTGACAGATATATCAACATCTTCCACTGTTTGATGGAGATGAACGACCACTCACTGCATCAGGAGATCCAACAGTACCTGGAGTCAGGGGAGAGATCAAAGACAGAACTGTCTGAGAGCCAGTGTTCTGCCCTGGCCTTCATGCTGCTGACGTCAGTTGAGGTTCTGGATGAGTTGGACCTGGACAAATACAACACATCAGCTGGGGGGAAATCCAGACTGCTCACAGCTGTGAGGAACACCAGAAAGGCTCGGTTAGTAGTCATGTGAATAGACAACCTATTAGAAGAGAAACAATCTACCATTACATCTAAAGCTACTAGTAGAAATGATGGTTAATGTAAAATATCCAATAATAATCAGGTCTCAGGTAAAATAGTGACAGGTGGTATTGTGTGAATGTGTAAATAAAGGCTAGTCCTATTAAAGCCAAGTAAAACAAAGTGTAAAATACACACCAACAGGGCACAAGGAACATGGTACCACACAGAACAGGAGAACTCAAGTACTATTCACAATGACAATGGACCATCCCATTAGTGGAGGGGTGTACAGAGGATGGTCTTATAAACATTGAGATTATTATTATTATTTATTTTTAAGTCAATAACAGTACAGTTATAACCATCTGTGGAGGAGACACAATAAAGTCCAGGACTATTATTTTAACATGTCTGATCACAGGATGATGTCATGTACAATATATAAACAACATTAACAATGGATATAGTATGTTTATCATATGAACAATAGACTTGGTGAAATTCAATTTAATTAAAATATATTTCCTGATTTATACTGTAGGGAAACTGAGACATTGAAACAAATGGCAGCCGACAGCAACACTATATAAAATGTGAGGTTGTAGATGAGCTTGTAAATTAGCTATTTTCTTTTTACGTATGGAGCAAATTGGGCATTACGATGCCATCACAGCCCGTCAAAATACCTTGTTGTCAAATAAATCAACTGTAGACCACAGACTTGATGATATTAAGTCAACTAAAACATTGAGATGAGTAGATTTGACTTATTCAAACAACTATAATTAAAACTACATCACAATTTGCTGTCAACATTGACACTGCTTGGTCAATACCTAGGTTTACTCATTTTCATGAGGAATTACTAAACTAGTTCAAAGAACTAAAGTTCATAGCATGTTAAAAACTGTTACACGTTAAACTTTTATACGGATTATCTGTCTTTCAGTTTTCTGTTTTCTGTTTCCCTGTTCTTATTTGACCTGTTAATATCTGGCCTACTAGATTTACATTTCCATAGTTAATCTCCTTAATGAACTTGATCTAATATGTTGTGACAATCTCTGATTTTACATATTCTACATTTACAGACTTGTTGGCCGTCAACTCCTAAAGCCAGAGTTTGAAATCGTGGTTTCAGCTCTCAGCTCTAATCCTTCACATCTGAGAGAATTGGACGTCAGTTATAACAACGTGGAGGATTCATTCATGGAGATCATCTCTGCTGGATTAAAGAGTCCACATTGTGAACTGGAGATACTGAGGTCAGATTAAATAACCAGCATACTTTTGATTAGTTCTGTTTTATTATTGTTTGATTATAATTAAAATAGTGTGAATAAAGTTAACATGGTGCTCTCCCACACTGACTAGAATCATGATACCACAAGTGTCATCACAGTGATGTACAGTAACTACAACATGTGATCCATCATGGCTGCTAGGGAATTATCATTAATCATATTAATCATTAATCATCATATTAATTATCACGTCCACTTAAACAATCACTGACTGTCAAACTGGTGTAAACTCAGTCTGGAAGGTTTGCTGGTTCCCCAGCCCACCAGCAGTCAGAGTCATTTTAATCATTCTTCTCTGTGTTTAATTTTGTGAATAAGGTTAATATCATGGTAACCCAAACTGACTATAAATAAATATATGGTACAGTTATTACAGTATGTAGAGCCATGCTGATGTCAAACTTTAATACTTGTGATCCAACTTACCAGGGTCTGTCTGTCTGTCTGTCTGTCTGTCTGTCTGTCTGTCTGTCTGTCTGTCTGTCTGTCTGTCAGTTTGTTAGATCATCTGTTGTCAACTTGCTTCTACCTGTTTCCTGTCCGTTAGCTACATGTTGGAAGTTTCTGATTACTATGATTTACTTAAGCAATATGACACGAGAGGGTGTGCATTATCACGGTTATTTGCAAGCCAGCCGTGCTGCAGGAACGAGCCGAAGGTGATTCCGTAGGCAGGACTGAAGTGTCCTTTAAAAAAACACGTCAACTTCATTTCATTGGAATTAAGATATTCAATAGGAATTTGTAATTTTTTAATGCCTCATTTAGCTACTATGTCCCTGAACTTGAGAGAGTGCAGTAATGCTCATTATTTGCACGGGTAGAGAGCCATTTTAACCAATCAGATTGCTTCGTCAGAACTACCTGTTGTTTAATTCACATTATTCCTGCCTGCCTTTTCTTTCCATCTCTTTGGTCTCTACTCTAAAACTCATCCAGATCTATAATATGTCATTTCAGACTTGCTGGCTGTAACATCACACAGACAGGATTCAACATCCTGCTCTCAGCTCTCAGATCTAATCTTTCCCATTTGAGAGAATTGGACATCAGTTTCAACTGCCTGCAGGAATCACAAGTGGAGCAACTCTCTGCTCTACTGAAGATTGAAGAGTGTAGACTGCAGATCCTGAGGTAAATAAATAGTGTGTTTTCTTTCTGTGTGGATCTCTACTTGAACATCAACAGCACTTTGTTAATATGGATTTCTCTGCAGGTTGTCAGGCTGTGGGCTCACAGAGGAAGGCTGTTCTTCTCTGGCTTCAGCTCTGACCTTCAACCCCTCCCAACTGAAACAGCTGGACTTGAACTTCAGCCACTTAGGAGGCTCTGGTCTGAAGAAGCTCTCTGCTGCACTGGAGACTCTGAAGTGAGTAGACTTGGACTGTGTGTGTCCATGTTGGTTAGTGCAGTGTTTCCTTACAATGTTGAACTGGCTGGCCAGGTAGGAGGGGGGCTTCACCCATAACGTCCAATCTACAAGACCATCCATCCTTTCTTTAGATGTACAAGACCACCACAACAATCCTCATCCTTTCGTTATATGTGAGCCCACAGGATGTTGAACTAGACTAGTCCTCGTTCATCCTGTAATTTTCCATCAGAGTAGAAATATAACTAATAGGATCAGTTTCATCCCA
>NC_137815.1:74638873-74646373 GCF_963921795.1 Nannobrachium achirus | reverse complement strand
TATCCTCGGCCCCCTCCTTTTCCCTTGACACCAAGTCTGTTAGCAGAAAACAGCCGATCTACAAGCTCACAATGTCAAACTGGAACGTGCAACATGTTGTGAGCTTAAAGATCTGCTATTTTAGAATTATTATTCCAGGGTGACTAGGGTTCAATTGGTTAATTAAAGCTGCATAAAACTGTATAGACCAAGTATAGAGCCCTGGGAGACCTGTCTATGAAGGGTTAATGTGATTACAACTGGTGGTCCAGGGACCCCCAGGGGTCCTTGGGGGTTCCAGGGGGTCCTTGGGGGGTTCCAGGGGGTCCTTGGGGGTTCCAGGGGGTCCTTGGGGGGGTCCTTGGGGGGTTCCAGGCGTCCTTGGGGGTTCCAGGGGGTCCTTGGGGGGTTCCAGGGGTCCTTGGGGGGTTCCAGGGGGTCCTTGGGGGTTTCAGGGGGTCCTTGGGGGTTCCAGGGGTCCTTGGGGGTTTCAGGGGGTCCCCATCCAAAATGTGATAACACAGTAAAACTCACTTTAAACTGTTTATCCATATTTTACTGTTTTCCATTTAAAGATAGCAGATCTACAAGCTCACAGTGCATCAAGTTGAAAATGTCTCCTCTCCTCTCCTCTCCTCTCCTCTCCTCTCCTCTTCTCATCCTCCTCCTCGTGTGTGTGTGTGTGCGTGTGTGCGTGCGTGCGTGCGTGCGTGTGTGTGATGTATTTAATGTTTACTGTGTTGTTTTCTCATCAGATTCCCATCGTCTCACTCTGGACACAAACACAGCAAACAACGTCCTCTCTCTGTCTGACAACAACAGGAAGGCGACGCGGGTGGAACAGGATCAATCATATCCTGATCATCACGACAGGTTTGATGAAGCGGTCCAGGTTCTGTGTACAGAGGGTCTGACTGGACGCTCTTACTGGGAGGTAGAGTGGAGTGGAAGGGTTATGATAGCACTGACCTATGGAGGAATCAACAGGAAAGGAGAGGGTGAGGACTGTGGACTTGGACAGAATGAGCAGTCCTGGGGTCTGGGCTGTAGTGATGTTCACCATGACCAAGACTATTACGCTGTCAGACACAATAGTAGGGAGACTGCCCTTCCTCTTCGTCCCTCTGACTCCAACAGAGCAGCAGGGGGTCACAGGGGTCAGGAGGTCAACAGAGCAGCAGTGTATGTGGACTGTCCTGCTGGGACTCTGTCCTTCTACACAGTGTCCTCAGACACTCTGACACACCTGTACACCGTCCAAAACCCATTCAATGAACCTCTCTATGCTGGGTTTGCGATTTACCCAGACTCCTCTGTGTGTCTGTGTGAGGACAGGGTGTGAGGACAGACAGACAGACAGACAGACAGACAGACAGACAGACAGACAGACAGACAGACATGAATGTTGTATCATAAAGTAATAATCAGGAACAGTGCCCGGGTAGCTCAGTCGGTAGAGCTCTCGCCTTTGTACCGCAAGGTAATGGGTTCGATTCCGGGCACCGCCAACTCAGCGTATGAGTAGCATGGCTTGGCAAGTCGTGCGGCAAGTACTGGGAGCTGATGGTAGGTGTGGCGCTCCACCTCAGCAGTCCATCTCCCAGGGGTCTAGCGCATTGTAACGGGGACAGACTCCCGCGTGTTACCGGCTGATACCGACAATAAGCCACTCCCGACCTACTTGGTGTGGTGGTGGTTGGGGGGGGGGTTCCATAGCGATGGGGGGGGGGGGGGTCTAACACATTTAAACATGAATATTGTACAGCATTTAAACATGAATATTGTACAGCAGGGGTCTTCAACAGGGGGTCTGGGACCCCAGAGTTACTACAGGGGGTCCTCCAAATCTTTGTGAGAGGATAATTATTTTAATTGAACAACTTTAACCCTCACCTCCCTATTCTGAGGAGGACTTCGCACTGTGAGGCGTTGAGAGCTTGTAGATCGGCTATTTTTAGTGGGGGTCCCTGCTTCATCTCTCTCAACTAAGGGGTCCCTGCTTCATCTCTCTCTCAGCTAAGGGGACCCTGCTTCATCTCTCTCTCTCAACTAAGGGGTCCCTGCTTCATCTCTCTCTGAGCTAAGGGGTCCCTGCTTCATCTCTCTCTCTCTCAACTAAGGGGTCCCTGCTTCATCTCTCTCTCAGCTAAGGGGTCCCTGCTTCATCTCTCTCTCAGCTAAGGGGTCCCTGCTTCATCTCTCTCTCAACTAAGGGGTCCCTGCTTCATCTCTTTCTCAACTAAGGGGTCCATGCTTCATCTCTCTCTCAACTAAGGGGTGCCTGCTTCATCTCTCTCACTAAGGGGTCCCTGCTTCATCTCTCTCTCAGCTAAGGGGTCCCTGCTTCATCTCTCTCTCAACTAAGGGGTCCCTGCTTCATCTCTCTCTCTCAACTAAGGGGTCCCTGCTTCATCTCTCTCTCAGCTAAGGGGTCCCTGCTTCATCTCTCTCTCAACTAAGGGGTCCCTGCTTCATCTCTCTCTCTCAACTAAGGGGTCCCTGCTAGGGTTGGACACGGTAACCGCCGTACCGCCGTACCGCGGTAAACCGAGGTCTACCGCGGTGTCAGTGTGCTTACCGCGGTAAAAAAAGACAAAAAAAAGTATATTTTTTATTGGAAAACCAGCGAGTTTTAAAACAGGGGAGAAGCGAGGACCGCATGCGCTCCATGCCGCTCTGCTCTGGGCCGTGTACCACAGTTTGGAAGCCACATACGTCACTCTCACTCTCAGAGACACAGACAGTCAGACAGACCTACACAGGGCAGCAGCAGCTGCCTGCGTAGAGGAGTACAGCGTAAACTTTCTCTGTAATCCACACGACACAAGGATGTTAATACATACCTTGTGTTGTGGCATATCTTTTTTTATTCATACGGATTACTGGCGGAGCGCGGGCCGCGTGGACTAAAAGCGAAAATGAAACTATTTTACTTTTTCCATCGCGTCGCACGTTGTGCCCCGTCTGTCGGCGCGTCGGAGATTTTATAACCTTTTCTGTCAAGTCTTGTAACTAAAACCTGTATATAGCAGCACTCAATCACTGCGATTTGAGAGTTGAGACGTGACGTGAGTTTACAGAATCACTGTACACGATCTGACTACCCGTCCTCTTCTGGTTTGTTCACACTGCTGTTTGTGTCTGAAAAGCTAAGTAGCTAGCCTACGTTACTATGGTAACCCGACAGTGCAGATCTAAAAGCTCAGAACGCGTCGCGGATGCGATGTGTTGTGAGCTTGTAGATCTGCTCCTTTCAAAGCCATACCCGCTGTGCTGTACGGAGAAGTATAACTCGGGCAGTCAGGCTGTGGAGCTATACTCTATGCTGTGGAGAGGCGACTTTTGGGAAGATGATTGCAATATTTTGGCTTATCGCCGAACCTTAATTAATAGATACGGGGGTGCGGTAATTACCGCAGTACCGGCGGTAAATGGGAAGACGGTAATCGCGGTAACAAAATGTCGATACCGCCCCAGGCCTAGTCCCTGCTTCATCTCTCTCTCAGCTAAGGGGTCCCTGCTTCATCTCTCTCTCTCAACTAAGGGGTCCCTGCTTCATCTCTCTCTCAGCTAAGGGGTCCCTGCTTCATCTCTCTCTCAACTAAGGGGTCCCTGCTTCATCTCTCTCTCTCAGCTAAGGGGTCCCTGCTTCATCTCTCTCTCAACTAAGGGGTCCCTGCTTCATCTCTCTCTCAGCTAAGGGGTCCCTGCTTCATCTCTCTCTCAACTAAGGGGTCCCTGCTTCATCTCTCTCTCAGCTAAGGGGTCCCTGCTTCATCTCTCTCTCAGCTAAGGGGTCCCTGCTTCATCTCTCTCTCAGCTAAGGGGTCCCTGCTTCATCTCTCTCTCAGCTAAGGGGTCCCTGCTTCATCTCTCTCTCAACTAAGGGGTCCTTGGCCTGAAAATGTTGAAGACCACTGCTGTACAGACTTATAGATACAGTGGTTCTCAAAGTGGGGTCCGGGGGTCCTTGAGGGGGTTCCAGGGGGTCCCCAGCAACATTCATGTACATAGCATCAAAATCAGTGTAACCACTTTAACTATATTATAATTATACATTGACCATTTGAAATTAGACGATCTACAAGCTCAGAACGCGTTGCGATGCAGCACATTGTGAGCTTGTAGATCGGCTATTTTCCCCCAAAATTGCCAAAATCTTGTAAACATGTGGTCTGTGGCAAAAAGTATTAACAGACGTGTATTTCTTTCACGTGTCAGACTCTGATCAGATTTAAATATTTAAATATTGTACAGATTTTTTTTATTTTTTGTTCAAGGTGTCTTTATTATTTTGCAACATGTATATTCAGTTCACAAAAGCATACAAAAGAAGATATATTTTTACCCCCCCAAAGTTCACGCTCCGAGAGAGCCACAACCCTGGTGCGTCACTAGGGGTAGGAAAGTGGGACTGAGTTACCAGGGCCCAATGTGTAGGGGCCCTAATAACTTTAGCTATTGAAAAATAGCAGATATACAAGCTCACAGCGCGGCACCGAGTGCCGCGCTGCGAGCTTGTAGATCTGCTATTTTTGAAAAAGTCGTGAAAATGTGTGCAAATCTTTGAATATATGTATGTTTTAAGCGAACATTTCTAACTCAAATTCTGCTTCTGGGGGGGGGGGTCCCTGGAACTAGATATTTTGAGGTCGTGGCCAAATACATATCATCTTGATTCTTGAGGGTCCTTGACATAGGTTTCTTGCACACATTTTCACGATTTTTCCAAAATAGCAGATATACAAGCTCACAGCGCGGCACTCGGTGCCGCACTGTGAGCTTGTAGATCTGCTATTTTTCAATAGTTAACATTCATGGGGGGCCCGCAGTGAATCCTTGTACCCAGGGCCCAGAATGTGGTGCAGTGACGCCCCTGGTCACAACCCTGGTGTCTTGTACCCTGATCAAGAAAATAGAAGAGAATAGTAATAATAATAGTAAAGAAAAAAGGTAAATAAAGCACATTTACATGGACAGGAGAGCACAATAAAGATTATCATTAAAATGAGTAAATAAATACAAATAAAAGAAAACAATATCTAGGCCTACATACATACAATACAATTAAATACAAAACCACACAATGGGGTCAGTATTATTGATTAGTTCATTGATGTCTTCATCCTCTCAATATGGGTTAAAAAAAGGTTGCCAGATGGCAAAGAATTTCAGATCGCCCTCGAATCCTCTTGTGGAGTAACGGATCTTTTCCAAAGTCAAGTGATGCAAACATCATTAACCCATGCTTTATAAGTTGGTGGGAATGTTTCTTTTCTTTCCATTTAAGCAGTATCAGTCGCCTAGCCAAAAGGGATGCAAAGGCTATCATATTCTTTCCACTGCGACTGAGATGTATTTCTTGTGAAACAACTCCAGAGACTGCAATAGAAGCAGAAGGTTCTATTGATCATGGACTACAATTAGTCCAGGCGTTTTGGGCAGTATTTTGATGTAATCGTGCACTTTATGAAAGAAGCATGACATTTGTCACACAGTTAGAACATGCCATATGGAACATTTTTGGCTATAGGGGCATCGCAGATTTGTCTTGGGAAACTTGTGGGAGCCAATTAAAGTTGGGCTCTCATAGACTTTACTATAGATTAAAATAATAAAAAAAATACATATGCTTTAAGTAGCATGTAAGGGGTCAAACTAGGTGTTTTTTGGGCTAAAAGCGGACCCCATAAAACTATGGTTTAGTGATGAGTCATCACTTTTCAAAGTTTTGTGGCGGCCGTTTCTCGGAAAGGAATGTTTTTCGTGCAAAACAAATGCTTGCATTGGATTCAGAATCCCGAATAACACCTAGTTTGACCCCTCACATGCTACTTAAAGCATATTTATTTTTTGTATTATTTGACTTAGTCTATGAGAGCCCAACTTTGATTGGCTCCCACAAGTTTCCCAAGACAAATCTGCGATGCCCCTATATAGTACAGGCAATCTAAGAAAAAAAATGGGCCAACCTTGAACAAATTGCAACACAAACTCTTTCAACTTTTTTTGTTTCATAAATATGTTAGTAATAACATATCAAAAGTCCTAAGAAATCCAAGTGGTGGAACATAGTGAAGTGGTGGAACATAAGTTGGGCTCCCATCGACTTTCTATACAGGAGGAAAATACCCAGAAAAAAGATCTGCTTTAAGTAGGATGTGAGGGGTCTAACTAGGGGTTTGTCATGATGCTGAATCCATTGCAAGCATTTGTTTTGCACAAAAAACATTCCTTGGCCCCAGAAAACGCCCACAAAACTGATGAAAAGTGAATGAGTCATCACTTTTCATCAGTTTTGTGGGCAGAATGCCTGTACTAATAGCCAAAAATTTTCCATATGGCATGTTCTAACTGTGTGCCAAATTTCATGCTTCTTTCATAAAGTGCACAATGTTTGCCTGAAACGCTCGGACTAAATGGTAGCATGTTGAAAAACAATGTAAATATTTTATATCTTATGAAATGTAATTTCACATTTATTTTATATCTCATGAAATGTATTTTCACGTCTATCTTATATTTTATAAAATGTAAATTCACATTTATTTGTATCTTCACGGAAATGAGACCAATGCTTTTTGTATTTAAATTGTGACAATGTTTCATCAATTAATACAATTATGTAAATTGAAAAAAATAAAATAAAACATTTTGGATGTGAATCTGTGCAGTGACTGTGAGGGTCATGTATTTAAACTGGTTGTACTGAGATAACGCACGCACGCACGCACGCACGCACGCACGCACGCACGCACGCACGCACGCACACACACACACACACACACACACACACACACACACACACACACACACACACACACACACACACACACACACACAGAGCTGTGAGCTTGTAGGCCAGTCGATCTGAGGTTTGACCCAAAATAAACTGCAATAGTAATGGTTCAAGGTTTGTTTTATGATCCTTGGGTCATCTAAAAACATGTTAAAAGTTTCCCATTATAGCCTATTCTTAGTGGATCAAGGTGAATTCAGGGGGTTCAAGTTTGGGTCCCTTCACTTACGATACAGGAAGAAAAAAGACCCCCCCAAAAAAAATCTTCTTTAAAGGGGGCCTGTCACCTAAAGGGTTACTGTCACTTTAAGAATCATCTTAACACTTCCAGTGCCAGCCCCTAGAGGGCACCAAAGAATGCCAGGGTTTGTCCCATAGGCGAGCGCATTAGCATCCGGGGACTCACGTTGCAGTGACGCGCGTGCTCACGTTCGTGCACGTCATGGAAAGGTCCCGGATGAAAATGGCTACAGAATAGCTATTAGCATTTTCTCATTTTAAAGATCATTTTTCGGCGATTTCGCCGTAAATAAACCTCGCGCCGCCTCCCTAAAAACACAATCCAGAGATATGGACCTTCAAAGATGTGGTTTTTCATTGGATTCGGCTGCAATTCGTGGCGACGTTACTCGCTAACGGCCGGCGGGGGGGGCGGCCGGATCTCGGCCACTGGATTGAAAATTTAGGCCCAGGCTTCAGAAGGCCATTTTATTAATTTCATT